>NC_086328.1:27557565-27864488 GCF_036172605.1 Pelobates fuscus
GTGATAAATTTAAAATAATGAATGAATTAATTAATTAGCGCATTTCCCCCCCCCTATTTAATCTTAGTCAGATTGCTCTGATTGGGTGTTTTAGAAGCTATACGTCTGATACTACATAGCATTGTGTCATTCTGTCACTGGTGGCTCTGTAATCTTTTTCTGACCAAATGACCGAAAATTAGACTTTTCAGTCATTTTGTCATTCTTAAGTATTCAAATGCACATGTCTAATTCATTACTTAAAGTTCTTTATTAGAAAGGAGGATGTTCAGCAGAGAAGTGTATCTCTAATGGACTGAACATAATTGTCTATTAATGGCAAATAATGGGAATAAGTCAGCAATACTTTTAGAGTACATGTATAACGATGCTCGAGCTTAGAACAAACACTCGCAGAACACTAAATATTTAATTCTGGTACTTTAAGATACACATGAAGAAATCCCTTATTGAGCAACATTGATGAACACAATGTGTTTTTCAGTTTGTACTCATGAATATGTTTACGTATTAGCACAATGTATGTTTAATACGAATCCTCCTCCATCTGACTAATGTAACCTACTTATAGAGCTTCCCATCTATGCAAGAATAATGACAGAAACGACTTCACTTGATCAGTAAAAAAAAGGATAAAAAAACGGAAGCATTATACAAATTCTCTGGAAAGCACTCTACTAAAGTGGGAGAGAAACTGTATGTGAAACAAACATACTCTATAACAAATACCTTTCTTGCTGGTATCAGTTATGATGCTATACTGATCTTTAGTAGTTAATTAAAAAAATTGCACTAAATGTTATATTTACAATAAGCTATGGGCTTAAATTTTTACTTGCTAGTGAAATTGAACATTCTTAAGTTTGTTTGGACTACTGTGAAATCCTTGCATATATAGGACAACCACTCTCAGGACAAGAACGTATTCAAATCATGACAATCCTTGTACATTATCTAAAATGAAAGGATAAAAGAGGGGAAAAAAACTATACTGGTCATAGACATTCAAGGTTATTTTTTTGAGTTCCACAGCTACACCTTATCCAAGAAGCACAGATGATGGTGGAGTATTCTTGCTTATAAGTGTCACCCTATGACATTGACACAAGTCCATATACTTTAGAGCAGTGCTCCTCGACCCTCTCCTCAAGGCACACCTAACAGCCCAGGATTTAGGGATTACCTGGATGTGTCTAAGGTGTTTAAAAAAAACCTGAAAAAACTAAAAACACCTTAGGCTCTTTTTTCCTTTACTAAACACTTTAGACACACTCAGGTAATCCCTAAATCCTGGACTATTAGGTATGCATTAAGGAGAGGGTTGAGGAGCACTGCTTTAGAGCCTAGGAATGGAAAGGCGCTAACTAAGGTGAGTACTATCTTATATATTGATGTATATGATATCATTTTGACGCACTGCACCATTTGCTGTTTGTATTTTATTCCTGAGAGAAAGTAAGCCTATTTGAAGAAAGGTGGAGTGCTACCTGAGAAGGCACACCCACCTATAAAGGAAGCCTTGTTTTTAGACTCACCTTCATGACCACTTTCCTGTTGCACTTTATGACAATATGCACTATATATTGTTTTTTAGTTTTATTTTACATATACTTTCAATTGTACTCCCTGAGAAATCTTCACACAAGAAGATGAGATATCTCCCTTTTGTTTTTATCAATGCTCCACTTTTTGGTTGATTTGTGTTTTAAAGTATAATACACACTTGTGAGTTTTTACACTTATAATCTAGGCTTTATCTCTGCAGAGGACGAACTACCAGATGAGAATCTTAGTAACGAGCCTTATTTTGGTCAAACGTGTACATCAGGAGCTCTCTGCTAGTTATCAAACCTCTCATCTGATGGACATAAGATGTACATTAACACTTTAATTTAAGTACGTTTCTGATCATGGGTAGTGGGTTTTGGTAATAGGTTACACTTGCTCTACTTAGTATTGAAACATTTTTAATGTGTGATATTATGTTTCACAGCAAAGCTTTCTCTTTTTATAAGATTAGGGACATTTAATTATAGAGAGTAATTGCTCAGTGCAATATTTTGTTGATAGGTGCCCTCGAAGGCAAATTAGGGTGTGCCCTCGTAGGCAAATTAGGGTGTGCCCAGGCTTTTATTGCACAATTTATATCCAGTACCTCCTTGAAGATTTGCTGGGACACTCTTTCACCCCTCCAAGTAGATTTTGCTACCTCTGGCTTCCTTTTGCCTTTCCCTGCCACCAACTTCACCCCCCTCCTCCCCCCATTTTTTTTCTTTTGTATGGAGGGTATCTCATTTCCACCTATTTGAATGTGCATATCAGTTGCACACTGGCTTTTGGTGCACATATTGGAGATGACATCTTATAAGGTGGGCTACTATTAGCTGCCATTTTTGTTATATTTTTTCCTCTTTTTTTTTTTTGCACTTTTTCATTATCTGCCAGTTGCATTATTTTTGAGCTACTACAGTGTGCAGACTTCAATGGTAATATTGGTGTACTACAATTCATATGCACACAATATCTGGACAGGGGAATACTTTTCTTTTGGGTTATCAAGTTTTCACCCTACTCTTAGCATGCTTTTTGCACTCAACATTTTGACTTTAAATTCACTTAGCTTTTCAATTAACTTTAAAGATGGTGTACAGCACTAGTGATGTGTTTAGATTTCAATTGCAACTATAATCAAGGCAGTTGCTACATTCTTATCATCATTTTTAGGAGATACATGAATATAGTAGCATCATACATCTATCCTTTTGCTTTGTGAGCTTATAAATAGAAAACTTTAATTTTTCATTGTATAACGCTAGCTGTTAATTTCATAATGTTAAGATTGAGAGCAATAAAAATTATGTTTTATTCATGTATTCAACGATTCAATAAGAAACATATGTTTTCCTAACTTTCTCTCTTCAAGCCCCCTCTCTGTATTTTAGCCATTGTCTAATTAGCTCATTGTTTCTTAATTCTATTTACTACAAATGTGCAGAAAGTGTTTACTGACACTTCACAATGCCAGACTTTAACACAGTGATACGATGTATTTTAGGATACACAGCCTGTGTTCTCCATTCCATTTAACACTTCACCAGCCTTTCTGAATACATTTTGAATAGCATAATACAAAAGGTACTTGTCAATAAATGCACATTTTTTTTATTTGTGCTCCCAACAATAGTTCAAGCTGTGCAGCTGAAATCAGAATAAAAAAAATATGTTTCACCCAAATATTTACCAACAAATGATTCACCTTTAACCCCTTAAGGACACATGACATGTGTGACATGTCATGATTCCCTTTTATTCCAGAAGTTTGGTCCTTAAGGGGTTAATCAGTCTGAATCAGGGTACGACTTATATATACGCAATGGTTTTTTTTTTTTGTGATCCATGAAATAACGTCACATGGCAATTTAACTCTCTGATAGTGCCTTCCTTTAGGCAAATACTGGGAACCATACAAAAGATATATCAAGACCGATTCCTCAGTTGTGGGGCAATTCCCAAGGCCAAGTAACACCTGCAGGGCATCTGAAGTGGCTAATTAGATCTAAAAAAAATTACCCTGATAACCAGGTGTGGTTTGTTAATGCAAAGGCTTTATAGTCTGTCAAGAAAGGCCTTATTTCCCAAGTTAAGCTTCATAAATAATGGTGTTAGTAATAGACACTTCCCAAACATAATATAGTTACTTACCTTTACTTCAGGAAGGACTAGATAGTTAGTTTACACTAGTTCATGCACAAAGTTTATACTGGATAATTGTAAGAGAACCCCTAACAAAGGTTACCTTCCATTCGGAGATGGAGACCAGGTAATCATTGCCACTAATCCTTCCACAGTGTCCTTATGAGGCATGTCTGCATGCTGATTTCCAGAACAGCCAGTAATACAGTAATGGAGAGAGCTAACCCTACTGTGATGCTGCCATGGATTATCCAGGAAAATACCTTGAAACCTGTCTATATTTTGAATCGTATTTGTTGATCTAAAGGAACTGCAAATTCTTCATATGCATTTGGGCACAATGAGGCATTCATTGGATTGAACATATTTTGATTAATTGATCATTTAGTTTACTGATACATTTAATACATATTTTTTCCTAACTGTTCATCCTAAGTGAGCAAGACTTTACACACAACATAATGGTAGTTTGTAGCGGAGAGCTGATATTCCACAGGCTAACTCCACTTAAGATTCCAGTGAGGCTCAGGAACAAGTATTATAAATCCATAAGGCAATAATTCCAGCAGTCAAAACAATCCAACAATATCCCAACATCAATCCCAATGACTGGACAACACACAGCATCAGGAGCAGAACTGAACTTTTAATCACCCAACCGTCTTTTAAAGCATTCTCCCATGCAAGGGAGGGATTTACAGTAATCACACAATACACCAATCATACACCCATACATCCCCTCCCCTTAGTATGACACATAATCCCATTAAGCAGGACACAGTTCCCCTTGTTTTCTGGATGTAACACTACACCTAGGGGTACCCCTTTAAATATTACATCCCCTGGTAGCCCTGATCTGGGTGAGACACATATCCAAAAATCACCCAGATCGGACCAGGGGTTCGGGAAATTCCTGGAGGTAATAAAAAGATCGACCGCGCTGGGGTTAACAGCCGAAAAGGGTTCCATGT
The DNA here is from genome assembly GCF_036172605.1 of Pelobates fuscus. Classification (NCBI taxonomy): domain Eukaryota; kingdom Metazoa; phylum Chordata; class Amphibia; order Anura; family Pelobatidae; genus Pelobates; species Pelobates fuscus. Next base: position 27,562,230 of record NC_086328.1, read on the forward strand.
ATTTTGGCCCTGCGGTCGGTCACAAAAAAGGGAATGAAACACATTAATGGCTTGGGTTATGAGAACTGGGGAGGATTCGTGTAAATCCCCTTGTTCGTGGGGTTCTTTCTACCGAACGGGAAGCTGTTTGGGAGTTTCAAATGGCTGCCGCCACGTGTTCGTCTCCCAAATGGCGGCCACCCAGAGGACAAAGAACACACTACACAAATTGCCAATTACCCATTTGCAACATTGTTGCGAACGGTAATTGAAGCCACACTTACTCCTGGGGAGATCTGATTGTTCGGTAGTTTCACTCGCATAATAACTGGAGTGATTTTACCGAACAATCAGTTAATGCTGCATACATTTCACATACACATGGCACAATTTAACCGAACACATAAGAATACACATAATTTTGAGGACAGCTCAATGCCATCCGCTACATAGTTCATAAATGGTCGGCTGTATCACCTGCCTTACCTTTCCAACTAATAATCCTAGAATTTCGGCCATACTCTTTCCAAACCTTTCCTACGTGCCAGCAAACCTGCATATTGTATGAATGTCTAATATTTTAGATTTATCATTAGTTCCTAAATTTTAGAAGACATTGTTTTGCCTTTTATAGCTAACAAATTATACAGATTAGTTCATGTTCATCACTGACCTTTTAAAACCTATCACAGAACAGAATTATTGTCATATAAAAGGAAATATACCATGTATGAATAAATTTTCTTTGTCACTTAACTGAATCATATTAATAGAAGAAACTTAATATATCTGTTCTAAAAGGCATAGCACTGAAAACAAAATCCTGAAACACGACTGTAAAATTATTCTTGCAGCAGCCGTTAAATAATTTTCTTACGCACAACTTGTTGCGTCCTTGATTTGTGGTGTGTATAAGTTGGCTCTGATTGCTTTATAAACCAGTGTATAGCCGCCTTAAGTTTTCCTTTAGAAAGTCGATGTAGCAATAGATAATTCATCATCCAGTCACATTCAATATATACTGTAACTCATCAGTGTTTTGAGCTTAGTGCAAGGGTCTTGCAGTTCCTTTTTTTTTTTTCGCGATCTGAGAATTTATATACTAAATGTACTCTTTTTTAATGTTTATCTATAAACAGATTTTGCTGAAATTGTTTTTTTACTTGTCATTGCACATATGTTGGGTTATTGTGAATAACTTTACAATGCCTAAATTAACTTAGTGTCATGTTAATGAGCATTACATTTAATCTTATATTGTTTGAGTAGAATTACTATATAAAAAAGTAAAGTAAAAACATATGGGGACCTTGCTTTTGATGTCTCAACAGTTGCTTGCCCTGGTGAGAAATCTCTAGGAACAAATGTAACATTAGGGAATGAGCGCACATGGTTGCATACAAAGTGAAATCAAAGTTTCAGACATGATAAAAGTCCAATTATAGGACTGAAATGTTGCTTTGATTTTCTATGCAATATATATATATTGATATGCCACAATATTAAAACAATCTGCCTAATATCATGTATGTTCCCCTCGGGCAGCCTACATGGATCGGATTTGTTGTTCCAGCAAATCCCACAGATGCACAATCAGATTGTGCTCTGGGGAATTTGGGGGTAGGGCAACACCTTGAACTCTTTATTATGTTCCTCAAACCATTCCTGAATATATTTGCAGAGTGGTAGGGTGCATAATCCTGCTAATAGAGGTCATTGCCTTTAGGGAACATCTTTGCCACGAAGGGCTGTACGTGGACTGTAACAGTCTCTAGGTAGGTGGTATATGTAAATGTAACATACACATGAATGCCAGGACCCAAGGTTTTTCCAGAAGAACACTGCTCAACGCACAAGGCTGGCTCTACCAACCTGCCATCTTTCAATAGTGCATCTTGCTGCCATCTGTTTCCCAGGCAAATGATGCACATGCATCCACCTGAAAAGAAAAATGTGATTAACTACACCAGATAACCTTATTTCATTGCTCCATTATCCAGTTCTGATGCTTTGGTCCACATTGAAGGCACTTTTGGTGGTGGGCAGGGGTCATCATGGGCACTCTGACTGGTCTGCGACTACCAAGCCCCATACACAGCAAACTGAGATGTGTGCTCTGAAATCTTTCTATCATGACCAGTGTTAAATGCTTCAGCAATTTGAGCTACAGCTACTGTGTGATCAGACCAGATGCCTTCGCTACCCATGTGCATTAGTGAGCCATGGGTGCCCATGACTGTGATACTGGTTCAATGGTTTTCCGTCCTTGCACCACTTTGGGTAGGATGTAACCATGGCATACCAGGAATATTCCACAAGACTTGCTGTTTTGGAGATTCTCTGACCCAGTCATCTAACCATCACTATTTGGCCCTTGTCAAAGTCATTCAGATCTTCTCGCTTGTCCATTTTTCCTGCATCCAATACATGACATTCAAGAACAGACTGTTCACTTGCTGCCTTTTATATCCCACCATTTAGCACATGCCATTGTAACGATATAATCAATGTTATTCACTTCACCTGTTAGTGATTTGTGCTTCAGGTATACATATATGCCAGAAGCATAGCTCTTAATCCTGTTCCAGGTGGTCTTTAACGTTTTTTTCCAAGCAGCAACTACATCACCGGGGTAATGTAGGAATGGAGTGACTAATGTGATAACTTTCAAACATGAATACACTGACTATACACATAGCATGTTAACATCATAGACAATACATGTCTTGTTTTGGAATATCATTGGAAGCAATGATGTACATCCCACGCAGAAGTAAGATAAAAGGAGTTCAACTGATATAATATATCCCTTATTTTATAAAGCAAGCATGCTGAAAGCTAAATACTGTGTGCTTGAGCATCTGAATTCACATTAAAAAGTAATTTGCAGAGTCATGAATCTTATATGTAGGAATTCCATCACAGTTGATGTGTACCATGTAGCACTTAATGCATTATAGAATGATCTAACTTTGATAAATAGTGTTGAAAAGGTATGATAATTAGTAACAATTTGACTCTAACAGATATAAATTCATTCTAAAGAGCTTATATACAAATACATGAAATGCTTTAAACTCAATATAGAATAAATTAAAAACAGAAAGGTTTATCAAACTCAATATAAAAAGCCAATTATATCTTGTACCATTTTGCCACTTCACTCTTTAATGGTTAGTGCTGAGATCAATACTAACATGAATATTTGAATGCCACCCACTTTGGTGTAGGATAATGAACATGCACACACAGTTCTAACAATCTTGTTGTGTTCGTATAGCACTGTTGTTCTGTCTTATTTTGTTTTAATGAAATGCTGAATATGTGCATTGCTCTATGAAGCAACTAATTAACAGGCAAATACTGGAGGTTGGTTTATAGGTGCAGGAGGGGCAGTGCACTCACAGATCATTTGGCAACTAAAAAACTTAAATCAATTAATGTGGTAATGACAAACTACGTGTTACAAAAGAGCTGTTTCTGTTATGATTTGCCTACTTCTTCCTTTATTAAAAACTGGAGATATTGATAAGAGGTTGAGCAGTTACGTCACATTTCTTGTGTTCGGCCCTCAAATCCTGTACACCTTTAAAGACAAGCCTGTGTATTATATTGTCTTCAAAATATGCCATTAGAAAACCATGTCAAGGAGTAGAAAATGCATGTATCTGTAGGCTTATGGTGTTGAAGGGGGCATGACATCTCATTGTTTCTGGGGTTGAATTAATTGGGTTAAGTATACAGAGTAAAATTATGGAAATACAGTCAGGCACCGTACCATCTTAAAACTTCCCCAGGTTTCACTACATGAAAGGTTGTCACTAGAGGGATTATTTGGTACCTTTCCCAAAGACAATCCTATAAAATTATCAGTATTTTCCAAGAGATGCTAATATGAGTTGTTTGATGCAGGTACATTGTCCTTTCTGATATGACTGGAGCAGGACCTCCAAAATACTGATCCTTGAGTTTCATCAAAAATACTGTTGCAATATTTTAATTTTGATACTGTGAGTCAGTCACCAGCAATAACCCCATGGATCTTTTATGACTACTATACCTGTCTGTCTTTATCTATGTGTTTATCTAATTCCACATAAAAGCATAAAGACCCCTCACCCTCCACCCCATGCTTATCTCCAAACTACCTGTGAAGTATATCCTTCAAATGAAGGCATAGAATAATGTGAAAATGTGAAAAATGTTTAAGAATATAGAGGTAGGTCATGTTAGATAATTAAAGAGCAGTGAAAAAACGTAAACTGTAAAATGACATTAGAAGTATGAAAATAAACAAATTAATTTCAAAAAGTGGTCCAAAAGTTCTAACTATCCCTTGATCTGACGACATGAATAGTTATAGAATTGTTTATGCTGTTAAAGCAACGATATTAATAGATTGAATATAAAAATACATAGATTCCTTAACTCTTCACTACTCCTGTTACCTTTGCCCTTGACAGCAAACCACATAACGATTAACGATAACAAAAAAATGTTGATATTAGACCATGAGTGTTTCTGATATCGGTTTATTAGTTTAACAATTGCTCTAGTGTCTATAACAAAAGCAGCAAAATAGAATTTTTAAACTCTACTATAAAAATGTTCTGATAAAAGAAACTGCAAGCATCATATTTTTGAAGCAGTAGGATTTTAAAGGAACACTATAGTCACCTAAATTACTTTAGCTAAATAAAGCAGTTTTAGTGTATAGATCATTCCCCTGCAATTTCACTGCTTTTAGGAGTTAAATCACTTTGTTTCTGTTTATGCAGCCCTAGCCACACCTCCCCTGGCTATGATTGACAGAGCCTGCATGAAAAAAAAAACTGGTTTCACTTTCAAACACATGTAATTTACCTTAAATAATTGTATCTCAATCTCTAAATTGAACTTTAATCACATACAGGAGGCTATTGCAGGGTCTAGCAAGCTATTAACATAGCAGGGGATAAGAAAATCTTAATTAAACAGAACTTGCAATAAAGAAAGCCTAAATAGGGCTCTCTTTACAGGAAGTGTTTATGGAAGGCTGTGCAAGTCGCAGGGAGGTGTGACTAGGGTTCATAAACAAAGGGATTTAACTCCTAAATGGCAGAGGATTGAGCAGTGAGGCTGCAGGGGCATGTTCTATACACCAAAACTGCTTCATTAAGCTAAAGTTGTTCAGGTGACTATAGTGTCCCTTTAAACTAAACAGAAAAGAAACCAAATTTTCACATTTCAAAAGAAATACTAAAACATCTATTGACATTTATGTCAATGTGAATTAAATGTTGAAATTCCAGAAATTCATATTGAATGGTTAACGGAACTATCCTTCCTCATAACCTTATCTATTGCCACAGCAAAGATAGATTATTCTCTTTGAATAGTCCATTTGTAAATCAGTCCCGATGGACAGGTGATATGATATAGCCCTGATCTGAATGTACGAACATCTGTGTAATATATTTTCCCCTCATTGCATAAATTATGAGTTATCCTTCAGCATGATGCATTTCACAAAATATTTTCCAATTTAGATTTATTATATTAGAAGATGGTTGCTATTAGTGTTCATAAATGACATGTTGTTATATATATATATATATATATATATATATATATATATATATATATATAAAAATAGAATAGTCCATGCACTCTTGCTCAAAGATAATAAACAGTATTAATGATACTTGCCGGGTGCCAATTCCCATGGGGTTGTAGATAGAACAAAAACAGGAGTAACTGGGCTGCACTCACGGACTTGAATAAAAAGTTATACATTTATTCCATAAATTATAGCAAAATCGACGTTTCAGTCCTCGCAGGGACCTTCCTCAGGATCAAATTACATATATGACATGTCATTTGATCCTGAGGAAGGTCCCTGCGAGGACCGAAACGTCGATTTTGCTATAATTTATGGAATAAATGTATAACTTTTTATTCAAGTCCGTGAGTGCAGCCCAGTTACTCCTGTTTTTGTTATATATATATATATATATATATATATATATATATATATATATATATATATATATATATATATATATTTTAATTTACTTATAAGTGAACTAAAGGTAGATCAGTAATTATAAAGTTAGATTGCACCAGCCCATAGCGGGGCTGAAACATTTGAATTGGCCTGAAATAAACCTGAAAGTGTGTGTGGTCTGAACCAACAAATGTGTAAAAATATTCTTCTACCTTAGGTATGTCCAGAGGTTGCAGTTCAAAGGTAGAGCCATAGTAATTTAATGGTAAATAAATACTCCACACCCTAAAGCATGTCAGTTTCAGGATAGTGTTGGTGTTTCCCAATCAGGGGCGGGCTGGGAAGGGCAACCTAAATCTAGGGCCATCCTCATCCAGCAAAAAAAGGAAAAATGCTAATCGGCTGGGGACTCTGATTTTTCAATTTACCTCACTCTCCCTCCAGCCAGTGGAGTCAGTCGAACGGCCTCTCCTGATGATGTCAGGAGGAGGGAGCGTGACTTTCACTGCTCTTCTCCCAGGACCGCTGGGGAGTCTGGGAGAAGAGCAGAGGAAGTCACGTCCCTCTTCCAGCTGCTCCTGCTGGCTCCTGGCTCCTGGGGGAATACACTTTAGTTTTCAGGTTTTTTTTTATCCCCCTCCTCAGCCCCTGTCCCCCTAGCTCAGCACCTGTCCCCCTTGCTCAGCCCCTGTCCAACTTGCTCAGTCCCTGTCTTCCTTGCAAAACCCCTGTCCCCTTGCTCATCCCTGTCCACTTCCTCATCCACTCTCCCCCTTCCTCATCCCCTGTCCCCCTAGCTCAGCCCCTGTCCCCTTTGCTCAGCCCCTGCCCCCCTTGCTCAGCCCCTGTCCCCCTTTCTCAGCCCCTGTCCCCTTGCTCAGCCCTGTCCCCCTTCCCCTGTCCCTTTCCTCAGGCCCTGTCCCTCTCCTCAGCCCTGTCCCCTTACTCAGCTCCTGAACCCCCCTCTCAGCTCCTGTCCCCTTCTCTGCTCCCCCCTCTCAGCTCCTGTCCCCCCTCTCAGCGTATTTCCCCCTTCCTAAGCTCCATAACATCCCCACTACAGCTTCTCTTCCCCAATTGCAACCCATATCACCCACACCACAGCCCCTTTCCTAAATTGTTGCCATCAACCTACTTCAGCCCCTATCACCCCACTACATTTCCTCATACCCCAACTACAGCACCTAGCCCCCTTCTACAGTCATGTCCCCTTACTCAGCCCCTGTGTGTGTGTGTGTGTGTGTATGAGTATGTCTGTGTGTATCAGTATGTGTGTGTGTCAGTATGCCTGTGTGTGTGTGTTTGTGTGTCAGTATGTCTGTGTGTGTCAGTATGTCTGTGGGTGTGTGCCAGTGTGTGTGTCAGTATGTATGTCTGTGTGGTTAAATTTTCGGGATATGTCTGAGAGGGGCGATTGGGTATGGGGGTTGAGAGCTCTCAGATGTTCCCGTGCTTTGGGTGTTAATATGCTCGGGAGTCTGTATCTAGTGGGCTGGATTGGGGTCAGCATAGTTTCTCTCGTAGAGGTTGGTAGGTGTTCTCCCTGGGCTCATTCTAAGGATTGTCTGGTGATCTTAAATCGGGTATGTCAGGTGTGCAGTAGTAGTGCTATATCGCCCGGCGTGGGGGGTCATACTTCTGTTTCTGTGAAGTACCCCTGACCTAGAGGGCAGCGGGGGGAGGGGGGGGGAGGGAGTCAGGAGGTTTCAAGCTATGGGCCAGTTCGGGATTAGTCGTCTCCAGTTGCTCTGCATGCTACATAAACATGGTAGATGTAAAAGAATAGAAGAGAGATAAGTAGGAAAACAAATTTAAACCATATCTCAACAGGGTTAGTAAACTTTCTTGTAGACAGTTCTGCATTTAAGGGAGACAATGTTACAATGTTGGATAGAGCATGGTATCTCATCAAATAGAGAAACAATTCCAGCTAGAGGTGAATACCCTGACAAACTCTTAAAAAAAAGTCAATCCAGTTTTACCATTCTGGCAGGAAAAATTACGTGATTCGTCCTCAACCAGTTCAGCATTGCAATAATGATGCCATGCATTATTTCAGTGTCAAGAGTGATGTGGAACGCTACACCCATAATTCTTTATATAGCCAGAATAATTTAGGCATGGTGATATTCTGGCCTCATTCTGATAAAGTCAGATACTACGGATATAAAACCAGCCACCAGGGCTGAGATTCTAACAGCCAAAGAGTAAATTTTGATCATTCTCTGATATTCAAGTTATTGAATTTGACTTGTAATTTTACTTTTCTGATCTCTCCGATCCTTACCTTGACTTTTCTAGTACATCTGTCAATATTCCGCAATCCTCTGACCTCACCGTGTGCCTTGATCACTGTTGTTTCTATATTATATATTAGGCCTGGGCATCTCTAAGAAGTAGTAAGTTGTCCTTTGTACTGTTCTGTATTTGCATTTTGGGACTCTGTACATTCCTGACAAGGTTAAAACAAAGAGGTACCAACCTCTTTGGTGGTTTGCTTTGACGTTGCAGATGGGCTTACATCTAATGGGCATTGGAGTTACTAAATAACCTCCATTTCTTGAAATACTCATAGGGATTTGAGTTAGTGCATAGGTAACTCTCTTTTTTTCTTTGGTTTTTACTGTATGTTTTGGGGCTTATATGGTCTTTGTTCTGGTTGTTGCTGCCGCCCAAGCCGATCACTCAAGCCCTTTCACTCATCCATGTCACTACCAATGAACCAAAAGAAGAGAAACATGCAATCTAAAGTAAATTTTAATATAGCCAAAAAATTTTTTTAAAAAAATCCTACTTTATTCCAAATGTCCAGACACTTTTTCTCCTTGGTTAAAAAAGATGTTACTTGCATATTTTATTGTAATCCTTAAATATTCTGTTTCTATAAATGACCCATTGGGCATGCAAGGTTATGGAGAACAATGAGAGAGTGTATGTAAGTTGAATCCAAGTGTCATCAGAATTAGTAGCTACACCATCTTTAACTAGGTGTAAGTATTTATGGTTGTTGACAAGGTCATCTATGTATGGGGGTACCAGAAGAATGTAAATATATGATTTTCAATTCTTCAAAGGACTAGCAAGTAGAAATGAGCAATAGTCAAGCTAACTGTAAAGGGCATTTGAGTTCCCAGAAGCTGAAATTAGTTCAGGGTCCACTTAAAAGCTGAAGTCTCCACAAAACATATCTTCTCTTTAAATAGGCTTCTGTGGAAGAAATACAGATAGGGAAAGGAATGTAATTATTTACAAATCTATAGAAAATATTAAAAATGCAAGCCTTAGCATAATATAGTCTTTCTATATTGTCTAAATAGGATCTAGGTAGTAAAAGCAAAGGGAGGTTAAAAAAGAATTGAGTTCTTTTTGACATAATGTCAATGTCACTATTCTAAATGCAAGTACAGAAATGTCTATTTTGGAAACTAACATGCTCACAATCTAGAAAGTGTGTTTCTTGTATCAAGGTCACTGTTGTGCGTATATTAAATAAGTCACATCAAATTCAAATCCATTTATGATAATTACTGAGGCCATCAGCATTCAGGGTAGCGACCCATAATAGGTCAGTGTTATTCGCCATGGTAACAAAATATGATTAAACTCTGAGGTTGAAGGAGGAAGATAGGAAGAGCAGAGTCCGGATAAAGAAATACAAAACAAAACCTTTTATACACACAACAAACATGCAGAAAAGATGGCATACTTTAAAGAATCGTCCAAAAACCTCCCAACTTTCAATTTCACTCAATAAAAAGAAGACAGATGAATAAGGGGAAGGCAAAAGTTGATGTTACAAACCAAATAGTGTCCACACAAAAGAAATCATAATTATTATAGGGATAAAGAAATCTCATTATCTATTTAGATAAAGATAGTTATGTATCTCTATCCATATGACAATATGAAAACAGTCTTCCAGAGTTCCCACTTTGAACAAAAAACAATATCATTTACAGTATTTAGTTGATATTAATGAAAACTTTAATCTTTAAAATAAATTAAAATCCCTCCTTAATATATTGTCTTATCTATATACTATAATGAGTTGTTTTCCTTTTTTCTTATTCAAAATTATAAAATCTTCCTCTCTCAATAACCTTATCTAGTGAACATTATACTGCCCCCTAGGGTACCTACTAATATTACTTATATATTGGTAATCTAATAATGGAAACCATTGCATTAATTATAAATATAATATAAACATATTTTTCATACCTCAACATTTGCAATTGTAACCTGCTTGGCTGCAACTCTATAAAAGGGTAAAGGGACATTAAAGTCACCAGAACAACTGGCGGCTTATTGTATTTATGCTGGTGAGAAGAATCATTGCCATCAGGCTTTTTGCTGTAAACATTGTCTTTTCAAAGAAAATGAGGAGATGCTGATTGGCCAGGGCTGTGTTTGACTTGTGCTGGCTCTGCCCCTGATCGGCATCCTTGACAATCTCAGCCAATCCTATGTGAAAGCACTGTGACTGGCTCTGACCACCACTTCTGATGATGTCAGCAGACAGAGGCAATTTACATGCAAACAGGGGCAGAACCAGGAGCTGCAGACTTGAACACAGTAAGATTTTACTTTATTTAGGGAGACAAGAGAGAGACAGGGGGGCTAGATGGTTATTTTAGCAATATACAAACATGAATTTAACAATACACAAACATGTATTCCTGACCCTATAGTGCTTCTTTAAATAGTTATACAGTACTATTGTAATCTATGTTTGAAAAAACCCACAGTAGTTAATTAAAGAAACACTCCAAGAATCACAACAACTAGAGCTTGCTGTACTATATCTTTTTTTTTTACTTTTTCCATTGCTATGTTATATTGCATTTGCTTCAGTTAGTTTAGTTTTCACTTTACAGAAATTTTCTGCTCACTATATTACAAAATTAATTTACTCCATAATACCCAAGGTGATGTGATAATTACAGACTTAATATCATTATGTAATAAGAGATGGGAATTTTCTGGGTAGGTCATACGGTATTATGCACTGTGGTATAGTAACTTTCAACAATATGTATATGTTTGCCCTGAACTTTAAAGATGATACGCTTGTAATGGAGAAGGTCACACTATGATAAAACATCAAATTGGAAGTGCATTTTACCAGAGCTTGTATTCTTGCAGAAGGCTTTATTGCAGCTATGTAGAATTATATGCTTGGGAAATCAGAAAAAGGTATCTTCTTCTACAAATATATTATATACAATACTATAACCATAACTCTAAGACACTGCTCATTTTGTTTTAAGTAACTAAAATGCTGGTTACTTCGTATCTATTTTAATGTCTGAGATTAATGTGATTTATGTTCCCTAATGGTACCTACCACCAATTTAACACACCCAAGAATGTAAATCGGGGTATTATCAGGCAGCATTGGAGCATATATGCCAAGTCCTCATTTTCTCCCATACACTACACATTAACTATTGCATTACTTAATGTACTATACTACATTACACATTAACACCTACATTCTCCGAACACACTACATTAACAATAAACATTAAACTCTAGAGTACCCTAACACTATCAATTAGAGTACCCGAACACTATCCATTAACCCCTACAATACTATGACACTTACTTATAAACCATAGGATGTCTCTGGACCCTGTTCATGTCATTATTTTCTGGTTATAAACAGTTAAACCTTATTTTATATTTAAAACAAATGTATTATTTGGTGAAATCATTGCGTTACCAGTGACACCATAACTAGAAAAATATAATAAATGTAATAATAATGTGATTTTCATTTGTAATTTGCTTTGTTAAGTAATTGACATTCATACTCATCTGTAAACATTTAACCCAAATTATTTAATTTAAAAAAAATACATTTATTTTTGTTCATACTGTTCCACTGTATATTTTCTCCTAACAGTAGCAGTAGTTCTGCATCAGCACAAAGCGTACTATTTTTTTCCTCAGTGAGTGCCTTTAATGGTTAATGTTCCGTAGCATGCCAACCTGTTGGGAGTACTGCACATTACTGCAGTGGTGGCCACTATCCTCTGTCCCAGTTTTTATGTTGAAGACCGAACTTTGTTTCAGGCTAATAGTCCATGACAGTATGTCGAGGAAATGAGACTTTACTGAGATATAGGATATATAAAAAATTGTGACAAATTGCACTGACAAGGTAGAATGTGAAATATAGAAATGAAATTTTTGTGCCTGACCAGCCAATATTGATAGTGTTATTTTATAGTTTGTATCGTAAAACTAATGGGATATTGGAAGAGTAATTATGGGTTCTTATTGTCCGTTGTTCTGTAATCACTTGTCTTAGCTGTAAAAAGTAAGAAAGAAGAATAGTTTATTGGAAAATAAAAGTAAAAAGTAAAGAAAAAAAATAATTTGTTTCTTTCTGTATTTTTTTTCAATTCAACTATATTTTCCTATAATTTGCACCTTGACTAGAGTGTTTGTATCTCTCTCTCTCCCCCTCTCTTTCTCTCTCTCTCTCTCTCTCTCTTTCTCTCTCTCTCTCTCTCTCTCTCTATATATATATATATATATATATATATATTCATATATACATTCTGAATTCACTCTTACTTTTTATGTTATTATTTTATTTTTTTGTTTTAAGAGGCATAAATAATAAAACATGTTTATTACTATTAGCAGTATGAAAGTAATGTTCCATGTTGTAGATTCTGTAAATGGCCCGTTGACTGCTTTGGGATGCAATGTTAAGAATCAATAAAAACGTAAATTGCTAAACCATGTTTGCAACTTTCTCAGTTTAGTCTTTTAACCTTCACATCAAAGTTCCAAAGAGTTAGACCAAACTGTAGAAGATATATCACGTCAACATTAAACAGAAAAATAAAAAAACTTTCTGTATATACTTTTCTTTTCAAGGAATCCATCTCAGCACATGGATAATATAGCATAATGCCACCACTGCATAATGTTGGCTGGGCAATATCCACATTTATTAGAATCCGTAATTAAACAGATCAAGTAAATGAAATTACTATGTATAGAAGGCTTTCACTAGTCCTGTTATCCAGTATTGAATTTATAAGTATTATAGCTATATAATGTATTTAGTTAATTTTTTAAAGTATAATGCATGATCTTATTTTTTAATATTTTTTAAAAATTCTTTTTAATATATTTTTTTGTTGTTGTTTTTTCCATTACATTTATTTTTAAGGTTTTTCTAAAATGAAATCTCTAATTCTTGCTTGTTTTTCTTAGGTAGCATTTTATTGGCTAGACCCTGGTCCATGCATGTTTTTCTTAAGATTGTTCCTTTAAATATATTATACCACTATTAACTATGGTAATAGAATGTCTAAAGAATTGTATCCATGTGAACCATCTTTCTAGGTATAAAAATAAAATTGGCCACGGAAAAATGATTTGGGAAATGAATCAGACAAACCAAAAGAGTGTAAAAAATGGTGCAAACATGAATATACAAATATTATGCCTATATTTAGCAGTACACTAGGCATTGTCCTGCCATTAGGTTCACTGATAAAGTAACTAATAGGAGGGGGGAAAAAACAGGAGGAGCAATACATAATCTCCATTTATACATGTATGTATTAGAAATGTAGAAATGTATATTATAAATATATAATATACACATATATAAATACAGATTTTTTTTTTTTTACTGCACCTCCTTTTTTTTCTTCTGTCTGTAAAATCAACATTAAGTGGCTGTGCCCTAGACATCAATCATGAATTTTCTATTAATCATCTTTTTTTTTTGTGCAACGGGTCAAACTTAGCTCATGAAATCGACTGATAACCCAATTGCCACAAATTCAAATGAATTGCAGTTCAGGCCCAATAGAATCTCCAAGTCTTGTAATGTGTTATGTGAGATGAAATTACATTTTTTATATAATTACATATTTAGAAGAGAACTGATTTACTCTACTTACTGAAGAGCAATTCCACCATTGAAGTTTATGAGAAAACTGTGAATTCAACCCATGCTGTTAATTCTACTGGCCATAAATATTGATGTTGTTATCTCTAGGAAAATATATCTAGAGGCTTTGGCTTCATTATGCAGTTCCAGACTCTGTTTTTATTTTTTCAAGTATATCATGGAATGAAGTGACCTCTTCTTGGTCTTCTTCTATTTTTTATCTAATAGTTTGGCTTGACTTAAAGTCTATGTATATGTGGGTACAGGTTTGTGAATTTAGGAAAAAGATTATGTCCTTTTTAATCTTTAACCACTATGCAATGTTAAGGTGCCTGGCTCTTGTAACTAAGTAAATGGTTTTGGATTTTAGTAAAATAATTATGATCACAGAAATGTGCTGGAGAAGTACTGCATTATTTTCTTATTTTGTGACCACCTTGGTCAGTATAACTTATGTTCTGAATCAAATTAAAGGTTTTTGAAGATTGTATGAATTCACCCTTCCTTTTTCTCATTTTACACAATCCCACAATAATTACACAATAATTTGTCTTGGTAACATCTTCATATCTGCCACTGGCTAAGGCAGAACATTATATGTTTCATCTTCTTTTTGTCTATTTGAATGCTGTCATCTTTTATATATTTCTTGTATCAAATAAAGTGAATATGACAGAATATATAAAAGCATACCTTCTTGTGTTAGAGCAATAACTCGTTTTGCTTAATAACATGTGGTGTTTGTGTTGAAGACAAGCAAATGCTTGCAATTGTTCTCTTAAAAAGTATGTGAAATGGACTTCCCAAACTAACATCATCTAATATATTCACATAAACATTTTTTGATACATATCATTAATAGCAAGTATAGCAAGTGGCATTTGCTCAATATTTCTCATCATCTCAAAAATCTTGTAAAAAAGGAGGATAAAACTAAAACCCCTCTTTGAGTAAACAAGCAAACAAAAACTAAACAACTTAACAAAAAATTATGACAACAGGTTAAATCAATTCAACTATAGCAACAATTGCATTTAGATACAAGTTGTTCATTCTAGTTTATCCCATCTGTAACAGCAGCCATATTACTACAAAGAGTTATTTTTCAGATTCATTTTACCATAGGGTATAATTGTAGCATAGTAGATCATGGATTGCTTCCCAAACTAATATGAGGTTGTTTTGTGGTAGATGAAACCCTCAATGAAAAGATGAGCCATGCACAAAATATACTGATATGGATGCTAAAGGTGGAATAAGTATCCTTGCCATGAATTAATGGTTTGTCTTAGAGCAGAAGGGAAAGCACTGGAAACATATTTGGTAAACATTGTCAGGGCAGGCAACACCCGTGCAGGATCAGTAGATGTAGCTAATCGTTAAGGGCAGGCAGAAGAGATTTAGGATCAGTAGATGGGGCTGAAGGGTCAGAACAGACAGAACAGGTTCAGGATTTAGAATCAAAGGAACTAAAGATGAGGTGAACAGGATAAGGGGGGCAGGAACACCCAGATGTAGTAGAGAAGCAGAAAGAAGAGCCATTAAATAATTCACAACTGGGGAGATGTCCTTACTTATAACTTATAGCGACTAGAGAACCACCTTCCTTGTTTTCAATCAAGATGTTTATGAACAAATGGTGTTGAGCAAGTTCACATGTGCATTATTTTGGACCACTGTAGGAATTTAATGTCCTAGTCATCAACGGCTCAGGGTACTCATGTTGCTTTCTGCTTGATCTAGGTGAGTTTCACTAACATAGTCCTGGTACTACACTTTACTCTCTATTACTACACATAATGATTTTAGTAAATTTATTTCACAATTATTTCAATTCTTTCTGTTATTTTTATCATTCAAAATAAAAGCGGCATATTTTGAATTTAGATATTATGAATATGCTTCTACTCCGACATCCTAAAACACGATATAAAATGTAAAGTAGTTAAATAAAATATCTGCATTTTTAAATGTTAACTAACACCATAATCAAGGGTTATTATCTCAAGCAAATCAATTCAAAATAAAATAATGAGGCCACTTTTAATGGTTTAATTAAAAAAAAAATCAGCCGATGAACTATCATAATATGGCAGTAATAATAACCGATGCCTTAAAATTAAAGCGTGCAAATATATACTTTAAATAGAACTGTATTTACTATTCTGGTGCATTGAAAAAGTACAGCTTAATGTGAAAGGTCATCTCATTTGACCTTTTCCAAAATAGACTTCCAATCCATCAAAATCAACAGTGGCTGGGATGTTAATGAGATTCTAATTAAGAATTAACAATCCATATTAATTTCATATAATGTTTTCAAATATGTAAGTCGAGAGAATGTAATGTTGCTAATCTGTATGCCAGGTGGAGGAATGCCTATTTAAACACACGACCTTGACCAGTCTAATTATAATTAAGCTTTTCGCTCTAAATCTGTAATGTAATAACAAGCTTTTTTTTCTTTTTTTTTTTCAAAGTAAAAAAATATAAAAATTACAGCTGCTTAAATGATCAGGTTTGTTTATTTATAATCCTCAAAGAGGAGGGTTATGCTATTGTTTTTACTTTACTGTGCTCTATGGACCTAATTAGTTGGAAAAGGAGAGAAAAGGGGCAATATAGTTGCTAATTCATTTTCTACATTATTCGTGATCAACGCTTTGCAAGATCAATGAAAGTACCATTTGTTTCTATAGAAGACCAATTCTATGCATCTGGAGTGATTGCAACCTAGTAAATAAAACTTATATTTTCTTGGCAGTCACCCAGAGGTGGATCACTTGGCATTTACCTTAGTAGAACACGATTGGTATTGATAACTATTATAACATTGGCTTAATGAGCAATATTCCCATGCAGCGGGTAGCTGTTATAAAGCTTTCAAATGAAAATGGAGGCAAAAATTGACTATGCTCATTAAACCGGATCCAGATGGAACATTTATCCTTAATTTTTCATACTGGGCCTTTAATATTCATGATGCCACATTGACTTAGAACGTGTGATGCAAAAACAATGTAAGCATTACTCTCATTATGATAGAGTCAGTTATTCCGCATTGACGCTTGAGGGGCCAGAGTATCACAAGTGCAAATTAAACAGAAATGAATTAAAATAAATTATAGACCGAAATAGACAATTTACGGAAAGAAAGGAAACCTGTTATAGAGGTATGGCACATAATGCCATATTCCAAAATATACAAAAGTTCAAAAAATATATTTAAAAGGCACATTAAGCAAAGGTACATAACGTAAATCTGGAACACAAAATAATTTTTTAGGGAAATTTATTCTTATAACAAAGTAATGTCATTAATGTGTTACATTTAACAAAATGTAATTGCCTAAAATTGTAGGCATTTCTAATAAATTGTATCCCTGTCAATGTTACCATGCCATTTAAAAAAACAAACAAAACATAAAAAAATCCTATTTTGCAGTGTGGATATACATGCTCGATTGCACGTTTTTTTTGGTTTTTTTTTTACCTAAAATAAGAAATGTCATAAATATAAAGTGAATTTTCATTTTAGACTGAAATAATCAAACTGGAAAACATCTCAAAGTCAAATGTTGAGTTCGGCTGTTTTGGCCTAAAAAAGAATAAACTAGCTTTTAATTCGCTTTGAATTCCTGTCTATTCAAACTTTAGTGGATAACCTTTTCTGTCTTTTGACAACTCACTAATACCCACTACAGCTGACTGTTCAGCGAAAAAAAAAAAAAAAAAATTCATAATGTAGCTCTTTAACCCCTTAAGGACACATGACATGTGTGACATGTCATGATTCCCTTTTATTTCAGAAGTTTGGTCCTTAAGGGGTTAAATATGAGAGTTTTGAGAAGCTACTCTGGGTTTCAAAAGTATCACTTGTCACTAATCATCAAAAATACACACAACATGTGTCAGTGATCCAAGCCTTTATGTATAGGAAATGCTGTCTCCATCTGAAAGTAATTAGTGTGCTCACCAGACAGTGGTTTAGTTAGTTAGTCAAATTGAATGCATTACACGAAAACTAGTCAAAGACAAAAATGGTTCCAATGTTGTCTACATTTCTGCAAAAAAAATGTTAAACTAGCTTGCAAGCTCACCAAAAGACTTTTAATCTTTCATTTTTGAAATCATGAGAAATACAAAGAAGATACGGATTACTCCTTCAGTGTGTGTAGATTAACAGTGAAAACGCATGTTTTAGAATCAAGTGGGCCAAAAGGTGATCCTCTGATGCTCTCTAACTACCACTCCAATAATGATTTGCCAGGCTTACATTTGGCAAGTCAGCATGGGAGGCTGTTTTCTAAAAAAAAAAACCTTGGTATCTACCTTTAGATAGATATTTTATCATTTACCTTTGCACAACATCAAGTCTTTGCTTTTTCTTTCTTTATGTAAACAATCAGCATGTTTATCTTTCTTCTATCAAGCTTGCCTATAGAAACATAAAATGTGACGGCAGAAAAGAACCATTCGGCCCATCTATTGTCTTTACTTTAAATGTATTGTTTATAAATTACCTTGAAGTGGACCTTCAAAGCCATGTGTCTATGCTTGCAGATAACACAACACTAGGTAAAATAATACAGTCAGTGCATTATATAACTTCTCTACAGTGGGATGTGGATATGTGTGTGTGTGTGGGGGGGGGGGTGCTGGGCAAGCAAGTGAAAGAATACATTCAATATTGATAAATCGAAGTCATGTGTTTTGCAATAAAGAATCCTCAAGCAACTTATACATTAAATTAGGTTTTGTTAGTAATCATATTAAAATATATGCAATTTGGAACAATTATATATAACAAACAATGACAGTCTGCTATTGCAAAAGCTAGTAAGGTCATATAAAAAGGGGTATTGATTCATATGATCAAAATATAATTTTACCTCTTTATAAATCAATGGTGAGAACCCAATTTGAATATGTGGAGTACGTTTGGGTTCCAGTTTTATAGAAAGATATTGCAGAACTAGGAAAAGCGCTACAAAATTAATAAGGGGGATGGAAAACATTAGTTATGAAGACAAACTAGAATAAACACATTTGTTTTATTTGGAAAAAGTTTGTCTCAAAATGGTTATGGTAGCACTATACAAATATGTATAGGGTCAGTACAAACCACTAGGTCCTAACCGGCTCGTTAGCAGGAATATACAACAGACAAAACATCATACCTTGGGACTGGAAGAAAGTAATTTCATTTTTTTTACAGTAAGAACAATAAATGTGTAATTCTCTACAGTAAAAACAAAGAGAAAGTTACCTGCACTCTGGCCCAAATCCCTATGTACATTTAACCCCTTAAGGACACATGACATGTGTGACATGTCATGATTCCCTTTTATTCCAGAAGTTTGGTCCTTAAGGGGTTAAATAAAATGGAGGCTCTTTAGTTTTATTCCAATGGCCATTTGAATATAAGCTCATCTGCCACGTCAAGGCAAGCCCCAAAAGGTGAGTCCTACTCTAGCCATTAAATTTGCTGATATCAGCCAAGAATCTCCAATAGGACAGGAAGGGGTATTTTATAAACCCTTTCACATTTAACCCTTTATAGGGCTTCTACACATACAATAAACTTTGCTGGTATCAGACATATTCATATTATGTATGTAGGGGTTTATAAAATGCCCCTTTGTGTCTCATTAGAGATGTTTACACTTTGTCTGATACCAGCAAAGTTTATTGTATGTGTAGAAGCTCTATAAAGGGTTAAATGTGAAAGGGTTTGTAAAATACCACTTCCTGTCTCATTGGAGATTCTTGGCTGATATCAGCAAATCTAATGGCTTTCTCATTTTCTTTAAATGTACATAGGGATTTGGGCCAGAGCGCAGGTAAGTTTCTCTTTGCTTTTACTATGTATTTTGAGCTGTTAGATACTAAGCCACTGCTTCTGTAAGCGCGGTGTTTTATTTAGTGTTTGTATATTCTCTACAGTACCCAATACCCAAATATTCAATGACATAATTAACATACAAACAGGTTGTTGCTCCAAAGAGAAAGTTGATTGCCATTTTGGAGTCATTAATGATTTTTTTTTCTTCCCTTTTAGTGACATAATTAGCTATCTCTTCAACGTGGATCAAAAAACATAAAAAAGTTGTATTTTAAAGGTTGAACTTGATGGAGTTGAGTCTTTTTTTAACCTAGATTACTATGATTACTTTGCATACTCCGTGTGAAAGAACATACAATAAAAATTAGGATACTAATAAAAGTATATAATTTAAGCCTTCGGACTTCTAACAATATACTTTGTTTTTGCCATTGTAGCCTACGGTGTTGATTTTGTTCTTAGCTTATTTAACCTTTTCTCTACCCCATCAGCAATAAAGTAAGGACGACAAGTACAGCAATGATGTAAAAAGACTTCACAGTGTTTTATCCAGACCCAATATTATCACTTACAAAGATGTCGGGATGATTGGAACTTTACCTTTTCTTTAGGAAGACATGAATAAGCCCTGCTAGGATAAAATAGTCCATGTCACCAAGTTGACAACTGATAGCTGTCCAGTCCTCAGCAATAGTGTTTCATTTTTCTCTTGTACGGAAGATTGATAACATAATAGATACAGCAAGTAATGTTGAGAATACCTGTATCTGTTGATCTAAAGAGTCAGAAAATTACCAATACACTCAAAAGGCAATTGTGTCTAACAACAACTATTTGCTAAGAGAAAAGTAGGAAGATGCGCGCGTGCAGGTAAGTCAAAAGTGGAGAGTTCACAAGAGATTGTCAGGCAGTACAAATTAATGTATTTTAAAATTGTAAATCTATTATCTAAATATATAAATCATCAAGGATGAGACTTGTGCAATAAGATTGTTTACATCTGGTAACTGAAGGAGAGAGAAGACTTGAGCATGAAAGAGGAGAGACTGAGATGTGTCTAAAATATCTAAGATGTGTCACAGTAAATGGGTCACTTAATTTGACATAAAGATTTGGAGGTCACATACCGATTTTAATTCACAAAGTAGTCTGCATTTCAACAGTATTTATCAAACATTCTTGTCTGTCATTGTTATAATTTGTTAGCTATTTTACAAAAACTTATATCATGACCAGCTCAATAGATTTGCGTTTGTGTTAAGTTAAACATGCATTTCCTATAACAGACAAGTCCATCATGCTTAATTTAGTAAACCATGCACACCAACACAATGTGTAGTTCAATAACTTAAAAGCTATGGAGAACCGTGCTATGCCGCCCCCCCGGCGTTTAGAGCTGGGCCCCAAGGACGACATACCAAACTTGCCGTCCTTATGGGGTTAAACAAAACACACTTTCTAAGAGTCAGCATCCTGGGAATTTACCTGCTGCTAATTAAGTAACTAGGCAGTGCTGAATGTATAGAGACCACAAAGGATTCTGGACCTAAATACCTTCCCTCTAGACATGTGGAATTCGTTTCGTTCCAAATGTACATTCAGACTAATTTTGTGCAATTCAGACATTCAGATGCTTCTGAAAGTCCGAAGTTCGAATTGCCAAATTTCCGATCTGCTAAATTTCCGAATTGGAGAATTTCTGAAGTGCCGAACCGAATTGCCGAATTGCAGAATTTCCGAAGTGCTGAAGTGCTTTGGATTTCTGAAAAGTGGGACATCTATAAGGCACTGGAAGTCTTATAGATGTGTAAGTGGTTGTGGTGGTTAGGGTTAGAGGTTAGGGCTAGGGAGCCCTATAGATGTGTAAGTGGTTGTGGTGGCAATCTGGGCACTGGGAGCCCTAAAGATGTGTAAGTGGTTGTGGTGGTTAGGATTAGGGGTTAGGGTTAGGAAGCCCTACACATGTGGAAGTGGTTGTGGTGGCAAAGTGCTTTGGATTTATTAAAAGTGGCAAAACAAGAGAAGGATGCTTAAGAATGTCCTGAATTGCTGAAGTTTGGAATTGCCCAAGTTCTGAATTTCGGAAGTGCCGAACCAAACCGAATGCCATTGGTCCGAATTGCTGAAGCAGAGAAACAAATGTACTTACCTGAATTTCCGAACTGAACTAAACCAAATATTTTGCCCATGCACATCCCTTCTTCCCTCCACTACTCTTCCAGATACTCTGCAACCATATCTTCTTTTAATATGGCTATCCCAAACTATGGATTCAATTTAATATTATTTTTTTAAAGTAAAAAAATTATCAACTGAGGGCATGTGGGTGGGGGGCACGTATCTGCTTGCTATTTAGCAGACAGGTCCCCACTCATATGGTAGATTAAAGAGAAATATATAAACAACTAGAGGACAAAAATATATGAAATAATAAACAATAAAAAGAGAAGAAGTTGGGTCATTGGAAACATTTTAAACCTTCCATGTAATACTGTAGGGGTAGTGGGCAAATTGATAAAAATGTAATATTCAACAGATTTTCAATGTCTCCATTTTCAATGCCATTTATTGAAGATTATGTCCTTGATGAATGGTAAATCTCCGAATCCGATAACTGCATTGGAAAGTCTATGATTAGAGATGTCCCGAATAGTTCGCTGGCGAATAGTTCCCGGCGAACATAGCTTGTTCGCGTTCGCCACAGCGGGAGAACATATGCGATGTTCGGTCCGCCCCTATTCGTCATCATTGAGTAAACTTTGACCCTGTACCTCACAGTCAGAAGACACATTCCAGCCAATCAGCAGCAGACCCTCCCTCCCAGACACTCCCACCTCGTGGACAGCATCCATTTTAGATTCATTCGGAAGCTGCATTCTTAGTGAGAGGAGGAACAGTGTAGCTGCTGCTGATTTAATAGGGAAATCGATAGCTAGGCTAGTGTATTTAGTGTCCACTACAGTCCTGAAGGACTCATCTGATCTCTGCTGTAAGGACAGCACCCCAACACTCTGCTTTTTTTTTCCTGTGTAATCTAATTGCAGTTGCCTGCCTGCCAGCATGTGTGTCAGGCTCACAGCGTATACTGTGCCCACTTGCCCAATGCCACCACTCATATCTGGTGTCACAATAGCTTGCATTTAAAAAAAAACTTTTTTGACTGTGCCTGTTGAGGGACCCTCGTATAAAAAGGCTGAAGGAGAATGACCTGTACTGGGTGTCCACGCTACTAGACCCCCGGTATAAGCAGAAAGTGCCTGAAATGTTACCGAATTACCGCAAGTCGGAAAGGATGCAGCAGTTCCAAAATCAATTAAAAAGTATGCTTTACACAGCGTATAAGGGTGATGTCACAGCACAACGGGAATCTAACAGGGGAAGAGGTGAAAGTAATCCTCCTCCTCCCACAACCACGCCGGCAAGGACAGGACGCTTTACAGACGTGTTGTTGATGGAGGACATGCAGAGCTTTTTAAGTCCTACGCATAGCCACAGTCCTTCGGGGTCCACCCTCAGAAAATGACTCGACCGACAGGTAGCAGACTACCTTGCCTTAACTGCAGATATCGACACTCTGAGGAGCGATGAACCCCTTGACTACTGGGTGTGTAGACTTGACCTGTGGCCTGAGCTATCCCAATGAGCTATAGAATTTCTGGCCTGCCCCGCTTCATGTGTCCTGTCAGAAAGGACCTTCAGTGCAGCAGGAGGTATTGTCACTGAGAAGAGAAGTCGCCTAGGTCAAAAAAGTCTAGATAGCCTCACCTTTATTAAGATGAATGAGGGATGGATCCCGAAGGGACTGACAGTGGGCGATACATTCGACTAAAAAAGGCCTGATGAGGGGGACGTAACAGGGATTAAACTGATAAGAATAGTACTACTTAACACACCACTCGTATCTGGTGGCACATTAGATTACATGCGCAGTGCCACAAATTTGAAGTAGGAGGACCAAGCATCTTTTACCATCTCCCGGTTCCTAAAATGGATGCCATATACACGTCCCCTGATAGGGGATGTTACAGGGATTAAACTGATAAGAATAGTACACTTAACAAACCACTCCTATCTGGTGGCACATTAGATTGCACGCGCAGTGCCCCAAATTTGAAGTAGGAGGACCGACCAAGCATCTTTTTCCATCTCCCGGTTCCTAAAATCGATGCCATATACACGTCCCCTGATAGGGGACGTAACAGGGATTAAACTGATAGGAATAGTACTACTTAACACACCTTATAATAACGCAGAGAGAGGCAATGCAGAGAGAGGAGTCTGAAGAAGAGGAGACAGAGGAGGAAGGTGGCTTTGAGGAGGTGGAAGATCAAACACAGCAGACATCCCAGGGGGCTTGTTGTCACCTTTCGGGGACCCTTGGTGTTGTACGTGGCTGGGTGGAGGAAGAGACCTTCAATGACATCAGTGAGGACAAGGAACGGGACATGGCTAGCTTGGTAACCAACCTTGTGCAAATGGGGAGTTTGCGGTTGTGCAAATGGACTGTTTGTGGTTGTTTGCGGTGCGTTAAACAGGGAGTTTGTTCTGTCACTGTGAAGCGGGCGTAACCCTTACACTACCTGATCGATACAACATCATACCTGATGTTTTAAAGCACGCTATTCCAAACAATTTAGGAATGTTAGGTGATTTATGCCCTTTATGGCTTAAAACCAGACTCTGCATCACCTATGTGGGAGTTTTGCCATGGATCCCCCTCCGGCATGCCACAGTCCAGGTGTTAGTCCCCTTGAAACAACTTTTCCATCACTATTGTGGCCAGAAAGAGTCCATGTGGGTTTTAAAATTTGCCTGCCTATTGAAGTCTATGGCGGTTCGCCTGGTTCGCCCGGTTCGCCCGGTTCGCCCGGTTCACCCGTTCGCGAATATTTGCGGAAATTCGCGTTCGCCGTTCGCGAACGGAAAATTTTATGTTCGCGACATCTCTATCTATGATCAATTTTGACATTTTTTTTATCATATTTAATAAAAAAATTATCAGCTCTCTATAAGACTTTTATGGCAGTATTTAAATAATTTCAAACTAATAAAAGACTTATTGGGAGTAGATAAACAGCTAATAACACTTATTGGCTGATAATAATTCCAGGTCTATGTTTGAGAGTAAGATTATCCCAAATGATCAGTCCAGCAAAAAGTTTAAATATATCCATTACAACTTTTTTGAGTTTAACAGCACATATACATTAACACATGAGTTTACATTTATGTGACTGTAATCCTTGAATAAGTAAAGGCATGATTATGCATAACACACTAATTATAATTTTCATACGTTTGCTGAAATCTTCTTAAAACAATCAAAGGCTGCTGTAAGACCACGGCTTAATCTCATTATCTGACCTTAAAATGTGGCCATGCAGGCTTAGTATTGTTTAATGAACATGGGCGTTAATTATTGAAAAAAATAGAATTTTTATAGTTTATTTATAACTTTAATTAGAAAAAATGTTTTACGCTCTGTAGTGAAATGTTCTGTAGTTATAGTTATTGAAGCAAGATGTATCCAAATACACAAATTTGAATTAATACTGATGTCATAATACACTTGAGTTAATATCATCCCTGAATTAACATTATACTTGTTGATATTCTATTGGTTACGGTGATTAGTCCATGGCATATCTACTGTCTGTAAACTATTTTAAGTAACAAAACAACGACTTTCCACCTACATTTTCAGCACACTTGTTGTATTAAGTCAGCAACAATAATAGAGTTTTATCATAATCTAGTAAAAAGTTAAGCTTGCCAATATAGTTGCAAGTACTGGTTCCTATATTTAGAGTCTGGTGCTAATTAGAAGATAGTGCCATTTATAGTACATCAAGCACTTTGTAAAGGTTTTTTTTTTTAACCAAAACAACTGCTTTATCTTCCAGTAAGACAATTAAAACGAGTTTATTTTATTTCCAATACGTCACATTTCTGTTATATTTACAAACTCAGAAAATGAAACGGGAATAAGCAAAGGTCTACTCATGGTATATAAAACCTGAGAATAGAGCTTATATAGACACAAATAGAATGCATTTTATTTTGTCTCTTCTGATTATTCTTCTCTTTCTATCTTAATCTCCTAAATCTTCTGAACTTCACACTCTTTGTGTGTCTCTTCCGCCCTCCTTGCCTCTTGTGTGCATCTCCACCTCCCCTCCTACATCCTGTATGTCTCTCCAACCTCAATTTTACTTCTTATTCTACCATGGTCACAGCAGACCATTGCATAGAACGAGGATCTGCATATTACAATTTCCAATTAATCAATGTAACTCTGAGAAGACGGACGGGGTTTATTGCTAAATTGAGAATCGTTGAGTGAATTATTTCAAATTCCAGACCAGAATAATTAAACTGGAGCATAGAGAATGTCTAAAATTCAGCTGTTGTAGCAATAAATTCGAAATTTTAATTAATTTAAATTAATTTAAATTAAATTCAGTAAATAACCAAGTGAATCTCAAATCTCTACCCTCTCCACTGACCGCATCCCACTTGGAGCTCTAGTGGTAGACAAAGTAGAACATTCAACACTTTAACCCCTTAAGGACCAAACTTCTGGAATAAAAGGGAATCATGACATGTCACACATGGCATGTGTCCTTAAGGGGTTAATAGGATCATCCAAAACTCAGTGATTCCAACACCTCAAAGGACTTGAAAGGGCATGAAAAGAACTTGAACACAATATTCTAGCAATGTGCATAAGCAGAACAATCACCGCAAACACTTCACCTGACATTATGATGTATAAAAGCAATGTATGCTTTCTCGTTAATCAGTTAAACTACGGACATATAAGTACAATTACAAGAATAGTAATAACACAACTAATAATCCCTCTAGTTGAATGAATAGTACGAAAATTTGCATATCGTTAAACCTTATTCTTTTCTACAGAGGGGTACTTATGATATTTGATTTGTCTTTGTCATCCTCCTTTTTAAATGGAAAATTGAAATTCGCACAGAGTATTTTCCTTTGTAAATGCACTAACTTTTAAAACAATAAGATATTTATCTCTAAATCATGGCAGGGATTCTGGAAAAGCTGAATAATCAACAAAACAAAAATTATAACTAACCTGTTAAAACTCTTCTGCTCTAAATCTGGATAGTTTAACTTTCAGTATTTATTTCATATATTCACATGCCTCTACTTTTTTTTACCTGGTGTCCCACATTTGGGGACAACAGGGAACTGTCCCAGGGAACTGTCCCAAAATAGTGTAGGATGAGCATATCATAAGATATGATCATGCTACACTGAAACAATGCTCCCTGTTTGTCCTACATTCAGGATGCTGGCCTGTAATTTGGATGACACACCCCTTTGGGTGGAGCTAGTGGCATGATTGCACTACTAGTTTGTCCCCTTTACTGCTCTTCCACTGCTGTCCTCTCGAGATGCCAACATTAAAGGGGTATGTAATCACCTGACCAGATACCCACCCTATACACCTCTACCTTACCAGATAGTGATATTTATTAATCTTTTCTGCATGAGATTGCAAATGTTACCCTTCATCTCTGCAGTAGAATTGGTACACCTACCTTGCAGGATTTGCATCCCTGCCTCTTCTTTGGTACATGAAGATAATATGCAACCCTTTTATCCTGCTATACATCTCTCTCCCCTCTACCACCTGTTTATTCCTCTCTTCTGTGCTAGAATACCAAGCTGAACACTTCTATGCACTACATTATTGCAAAACATTATTTTAGAGGTTTTCTGTCATTTTAGAATAATTTGGATATTACAGAGCAGAATAGATGACAGACAGACAGATAGATAGATAGATATTCACTCTCCTTACCCGTAACTTTTCACATTGATCACTAAGGAATGGAGAGCTCAGGGCACATTGCTCCCTTGGACCCCCTAGTAAGCCTCTGCTTTTCTGTATACTTGCAAGTAAAGACTAAAGAATTGTTTCAGTTTCCCAAGTATCCATGAGTGGTACATTTCACTAACAATCTATTGTAATAGATTTTTTTCCTGGAGGGCTTACAGTGTTCGGTCAATGAATAAACATGAGCAGGCTCAGCAAAAATCAGAAATAAAATTGTGAATACTCAATTCCCTCTTTTTATTTTTTTTTACTTTTGCAAATCAAGTGTGCTTGATACATACAAAGTACTATAGATAATATAACCATTTAGCTCACTTTTAACTTTATAAAACCAGAGTCCACATATTCTATGAAAAAGCAATTGTTAAGGTGAATTACATTAGTTAAATAAACATTTAAAAAGCAACATGTACTGTAATTACTACAAATGTACAATAACTTGCACCTCTGGGGTTATTTAGGATGACATAATAAATTATGTGTATTAAAGTATTGGTGCTTAAGTCTAAAATCTTTATTATTGTTAACATTAAATAATTTCCAAATAAGACCATAGAACAATTAAAGATTGTGTTATTTCCACAAAATGTAAAGGTCAATGTTCTTGCTAAACTGAACGGGGTGAGGATGGGGAGTTCATCTCATGATCCGTTTTTTAACCATCACTTGTCTATACAAATTTATATTTAGTTTATAATGTGTTTTTGGAATTTACTGGCATGACAAAATTGCTGTAGATTGTCTGTGAAGCAGCCTTATCTAAATATTTTCATCCTCACTGTATACATAATTTGTTACACTAAAATTGAGGATCTAGCCTTGGTGAAGAAATTATCAAAAGAAAATGTAATGACAGGAGTTGAATATTTGCTTATTCTATATTTACTGACATCTATAGTAGCAGCAAACAGTTAACATAGTAAAAAAACAAAAACAAACAATCAGTATGAGTTAGGTAAAATATATCCCTTAACTAGACCATCCATCTTCCTCTTTTTTTGATGAGGTCAAGCAGGAGTGTAGAACAACCGGGAACAGCAACCAAAGAAATCAAACACAGCAAAACAGAAACCATAAGAAAAATGGTGATCCTCTTCACATTGAAAAGGAAGCAGAAAAAACTTGTGAAAGCAAATTGGAATAAAGCAGTTTGGGGCCAGAGTCCCAAGGGGTGGGATCTCCTTCTGGCCGACTGGCCTCTAGTTATGTCTATATGATGGTGGTTGAGGATTGTCACACTGGTCACTCGGCTGCTTTGGCTCAACCAGTAGATGATTCTGGATTTCGTGGGATGTCCGCATTTCAATCTGAGGGCTCTATGACACCCCTGGTTCTCAGAGTGGACACTATCCAGGTATATTGCAGAGATCCTACTGTACCAGCTTCAGCGCCCTAGACTGACACCTAGACTGACACTGACGGACAAAGTGTCCCTCACTCTGGAATTTTACCCATTCATTACTAAGTTTGGCTATAAGGGTTTGGAACAGGATAAACTGCTGGATGTCAGAGATTCATTGATGCATATTTTTCTAATTGCTGAATGAAGCCCTGAACAATAGTATGCACATGGATGCTGGAATGGGCCAGAAAGTCCTTATGCCTCTTTGGCAATGCTAAAACAGCATTGTCACAAGTAGTACCATCACCCCCACAACTACCACCCTTTCCATTAGCATTAGTCCATTAATTGCTAGTGTTGAGACTAGCAAAAAAATAAAAAAATAAAAGCCTCTTACCTAGCTACTGCCAGTGCCACTTAAGTCAACTTTGAGTCACTAAGTTAACATTATCATATTAATTTGTGTTCTTTTTGTTACATTTCTTGATTGAGAGATTACTAGGTTTACAGTTTGCCACTGCTTGTGCTTTGCAAACTGCAATATAGTCTGGCCATTTACTGCACAAGTTAACCCTGCCTGCACTGTGGAAGTGGCCTTCCTGAGCATGGCAGGTCTTTTTTGACTCTTTGTACAAAGGAAATCCTTTTATTTCTGTGTGTTTATTCCTATGTGCTGCAGCAGCAATTGCAGTGAAGGTATAATGTCATTTAAGGATCCGTTTTAAAAGCATTGTTTATCTTTAACTGTGTGCTGTGCAAGTTTAGGCTTAAAGTTAAAAAAAAAAACATTACAGTAGTAGTGTATCCACCAAGCAGCAACACTGTTTTCAACACAAACATTAGGTAGGGTTTACCCATTATAATGAAAAGCATTTAAAAAAAAAAAATATAAAAAAGAGGAGCAACAGATGCAACAGTAGCTCCTCCACTACTGCAGTATGATTTTGAGGATAATTCCACTAGTCAACAGAGGTAGGTTGGACAGAGACAGTTGGACTCTGGATCCCAGAGATGAATCCACCGGCCCACTCTTGAACATATTGTTGGATTTCATTTCAGGGCCATGTCAAAACAGCAGGTCTTACAGAATCACCTACCCGATTGCCAAAATGTATGGTGTGCTCTTACTGGCTAGTATGTCTTCCTATCCATAACAACACACTGGTAGCAGTCATGGAGGTAGCAAGTCAAGGAGATCCAACTTTACTGGCAACCAAACATTATCATTGCAGGTTGAATGCTGCGCATTTTAACCATAGAGTGAAGTCTAGCCAACTCTTGAGGTAGGAGAAACAGAAACAGGACTTCTCAAACACCATCTTTGACAAGGTGTAAGCATAAAGTGGAATTTTAGACATCTGACAACAATTTTGGAAGAGAGCAATCTATTCCATAGTCTTTCTTTCTTCCCACCATTGACATTGGGCCTGCACTGTGAGGATTGGATAATAATCAACTTAAAATCTGTCCTAATGCCGTTGCTCCTCTTTATTACTATAATGCAAGATTACAAAAGGAATAACAATATATCTTTATACAATTTTAATACCAATATAATAATATAATTTTGAGGAACTCACTTTTGTATTACAGTAGGCAAAAGTGTAACTATTTCTTTATTGCAGTGCATCAATAAGCACATTTTCTTGTCATTTTATTTTGTCCAAATTGCTTTTCTGAATCGTCCCCCCTAACAAAATTCATCTGAACCAATCAGCCTTATGAATGAATTTTGGACTATCTGAACAATTATTTTTTTGGGGGTGTATCAGTTTGGATCAACTGAATTTGTTCACCATTCATAAGTCTATTATGTAAACTCAAAAGGTGCCTTGCCTCAAATTAATAGAGAATAGTTCCAGTTTCATAGTCTGCTTAGCAACCACTTCATTGTGCTTTTGCATGTCATGATGATGTGTCACACATTTTAAAGATCTCCATGGCTCGACCCTCCGATACTCAAGCATTTAAAATGTTATGTTCATTATCGCAGTACATGAAACATGTCTTTACTGTTTCATGTCATACTCTGAGAACATTTTTCTGTTCAGCTCATTTACCAAACTCAAATTTAATAATATGCTGTTCAATTATGCACGATCATTCGTAGAGTCCAGAAAATCAGATTTAAAGTCAGAGATTTAAAAAGTCTTCTGCAGCTGTACTCCAGCGTACCTTTATATGTAAATAAAATAATACTGTGCTAAACCAATTAACATTTGCTATAAAATAAGTATACTATTTTCATAAATTTCTGATAGTTTGCTATTGATAAAACGTGAAATTGTAGTTAGTGAATAATTAATTAGGTGTTGAGAAATGTCTTATCTTTACATCAGGTGCATTAATTGCTGACCCATAATTTTTAAAGGGACACTGCAGGCACCCAGACCATTGAAGTGGTCTGGGTGCTTTGTCTCTTTTGCACTTAATGTTGTAATGTTAAACATTGCAGTTTTAGAGAAACTGCAATGTTTACATTGCAGCTTTAAGAATGCCCTCAGTGGCTGTCTACCAGACAGCCACTGTAGGGCTTCCTGAATTAAACGGACCTTTGGTTCGGTATCTGACGCTGGAAGGACATCAAGGCTGGGATCAGGTAAGTAAATAAAGGGTTTTGACCCTTTATTTACCATGAGGGGCACAAGTTAGGGGGAGGCAGGGGGAGCAATAGTGCCAGGTAGGGATGTGCATGGGCAAAAAAAGGTAAGTAAAAAAAATGTATCTGCTTCAGCAATTCAGACCAATGGCATTCGGTTCGGCACTTCTGAAATGTGGAACTTCAGGCAGTTCGGGACTTCGGCAATATTGACATTCAGAAGCATCCCTCTCTTGTTTTGCCACTTTCAGAAATCCAAAGCACTTTTCCACCACAACCACTTACACATATGTAGGGCTCCCTAACCCTAACCCCTAATCCCTAACCCTAACTCTAACCACCACAACCACTTACACATCTATAGGGCTCCCTAACTCTAACCCGCTAACCCCTAACCCTAACCACCTCAACCACTTACACATCTATAGGGCTCCCAGTGCCAGGAATTAGCTTATGGGACACGATTCCTGTCATCATTCACATCATTTTCCCTCCCTCTCTTTTTTTGCCACTTTTCAGAAATCTGAAGAACTTTAGAAATTCAGCAATTCGGTTCAGTACGGCACTTCGGAAATTCGGCACATTGGCAATTCGGAAATTTGGCAATTCGAATTTCATACATTCGTAAGCATCTGAATGTCAGAATTGCAAGACATTCTTCCAAATGTACATTCAGAATGAAACAAATGTCTAGTGCCAGGAATACAACTTTGTATTCCTGGCACTATAGTATCCCTTTATCTTCTGCCTTACAGTATACTTCAAATTGCTCTTATTTCAGTCATTGTATAAACATCTAATGTTTGCATCTTTTATTTGCATGTTCTAATTCCTACAGTTGTTAATTACCTTACTTGTTTTAGCAAGTTTCATTTGCTGTTTGCATCAACTTTGTTTTTCCATTCAAATGCATATTATTTCAATTAATGTCTGATTCCACCAACTTAGCACCTTTACTACCAAGCAGTCTTCATTAAAATAGCTTAGCACGGAAACTTGGAAAACAAAGCTAGAGTATAAACATGCCACAAACAACAATGCAATGTATAAATTGCTGCTCAAAGAAGCCTATAAATAAAAAATGTATACAATTCAAAATTTTTTCAATTAATAGTGCAATTAATAGTGCATCCATTACAGAAATATGTGCTTCTTAGCTCCAAAGAAAAATGGTGCACATTAATTGGCATCTCAAAGACCCATCACATTACAAGATACCCACTACATTACAGCAATGCGCAAGAACACTTGTCAATGCACAAGAACACACTGTACATGGTCAGTACAGTGAAATCTGCATGTTCAGCTCATTTGCCCAATTATTTACCCCAAGTCCATATTTCCCAACAGTGCCCTCTTCTTCCTCACCTTCCCTACAACTGTTTCTCTACATGAACTGTACTTGTGTCTTAAACCATGACCTCCCAACAAGCCCTTCCACCCCTCACCTCACACTATGCCTCATATCTTTGCTACTCTTTGTTCTTCTTTCACATGTTATTTTTCTTTATGTCTTATGACACTATTATTTGTTTGTTCCTATTACTTGTGTTTTTCCATAAATACATTTTGGGGTCACAGTGAGACGACAATTTGTCTGTTGCATTACAATAGTGTCCACAAGGATGAAAATTGTTGGACTCCTTCATGTACAAAAATATTCTTAAAGTCATCATAATAGTCCGGATGTAAGATAGATGAGAAGGTGATAGAATGAACTGGGAAAACTAAGGCAAGGAACAAGATCTAAACAAGACTCTGACTTTCTAGACAATCAATCCAAAGGTTGTAATTGTAAAACCAGTTGAAGCTAATAACAACAACTCAACATGAAGGAGATGAGATGACTTACAAAAAAGTGCTTTCATTATGTAATATTCCAGTTATGGGCTCCACATTTTCTTTTTGAGTTTAAATTATAGTGGTTTGTCCCTATGGTCCATATATTTGTCTCAATGGTCCTGAGAATGTCAACGCTCTGAGGAAAGAGAGTGATCTCTTAAAAGATCATCTGAAGGCTTGAAGTTGGCTTTTAAAGTGTGAATGGCCAATTGCACAATTTTTCTTATCTAGTTTTATATACAGTTAAACACTATGTTGTGCATTTCCCTTTTCCCCTACTTGTATGCTTTGTATCTATGGTTGAAGATTAGAGGAGTTCTTTGTGGTGAATTACCCCTACTTGTATGATTTGTATCTATGGTTGAAAATTAGAGGAGATCTTTGTGGTGAATTTACTGCCTAAGGGAAGTTTAATTGATTTTACATTTATTTTTGCACTTAATATTCGCACTTTAAGGTTTAATAGGCTGTGACTGTCACTACAGAAATTGATATTGCGGCATGCCTTTTTTTTTTTTTTCTTTCTTCTTTTTTTAAGCATTTTTGCAATGATGTCATTTCAGTCTACTTTCAATTGAGTGGTAGATGTTGATTTCAGATAGAAAAGCACAGTCCCTAATGGCAATTTAAATATAAGTACACTACTACATGAATCTATATTTGTGAAATGTTAACTAATTTTATAGAAATAAATGCTTCTTTTAATATCCCCAATCAGTGTATTGTAGTCAATACAATATAACGTTCATATGTGCACTATTCGATTTCATTATCTGAACATGTCTAATATCGTATAGTGAATGCTGAATATGCTTTTCATCATTTTAAACATCACATTTCTTTAGATTCCTATATAGTTTATTTTAGAGCATTATTCTGTAGCTCCAAGTGAAACATTTTCATTAATTGCTTTTGTGTTGTAAAGAGCTGCAGAGTGGAACTTAGCAAATGAAAACCAATTACTCTTTCTGCTTTTTTGTATATGTGTAATGCATTATTCTGCTGGGTGATATTTTACTCTCTATATATTATAAGATTTTAGCTTCTCAAAATAAAGACTGTCTTTAATCCCCCTTTGGCTTTTGCTGTGCATTGTTTTCATTAGGCTATCATTTACATATGACTCTCCTTGGGATCTCGTCTCGTGAAAAAAAGAAAAAAAAAGAAAACTTTATATGCATAAATAAAAAATATGCATTTTATTTTTCAGTGTACCGCTAGGGGCCTGACTCTGTTATTTATTGCGTGGTAAGAATATTGAATCTGAAAAAGCAATTTAAACAGAGTTGACATGTAAATCGAGATTTATTTGCTAGATATACTTTACAAATATGACTCACAAACAGCCCATATTTTGAATAAACAACTAATGATCAAATTGATCATTTTGGTTTATAATTTTCTAATGTATTTTCTTCTATCTTCAAATATATTCCCCTAATCAGTACTACACTTGGGAATTGTTTTTGACCAAACTGTAATTTGTGCCGATTCGGTGAATCTCCTTTTCAGACTGGCTTTATGGGAAAGCGTTATTTTTCTCGTGGTGGAAGGGTCAATTGCCGACTGATGTTTTCCTTTCCTTTTTGTGGAAATTCTCTCATTTCTTTTTTTTTCTCATAAATCCATATATTAAAAAAATTTTGTTTTATCTATATCATTGCAAAAAATGGCTAAAATTGCATAGCCATTAGGCCAGGCAATGTTGAAGCCATTCTTGCATGTAGGGACAGTGATAGTACCCTATTTTAAAGCTGTCCTGGTCTTTGCAAATATTTTCTGGCATCGCAATTTGTCCAAAACAAAAAGTTGCCCAAACTAAATTCTCTCGACCCCCAAAAACATATTTGTTTCCTCACCCGTTTTCTGAAGGCCAGGCAGTATTGTAGCTATTCATGCATTTTAGCATTAAATGGTATTGTACTGGCCTTTTTGAATATTATTTGGCATCAAAATTTGGCCAAAACGAACAGCTTAACAGCCTAAATGAACAATTGCCTAAACTAAATTCTTTCAAACCCCCAAAATTGTATTTGTTTTCTAAAAGTGTTCCTGAAGAACCAACATTTTTTTGCCATGCATAAGTCTTATCAATACCACTTTTTTTTCTCAATAACGTAGTTAACGTAAAAAAAATACTGGTGTAAAACAATGTGAAAGGTGTCACAACATGTAAAATCCATTTATTTTAAAAAGTCTTCTGCAGCTTAATCAAGAACATGTTAAGTTAGTAGTGATTGTATACAAGTGGCTTTTATGCTCAAGAGGTGCTCTGAAAATCATAGCCAGTATAGCTCAACAATTCGAGGTGACATTTTTCTGTTATGTGTCAGGACATTTTTGATTAGTTTAACAAACAAAATGTGGGTCTTCTTTTGCTTAAAGTACAACTTTTCTGTTAAAGTTCATTGACAAGGAAGTGAGTTTTTTATTAACTTTCCAACTTTGGACAGAACTGATAAACTGAGAACACTTGGCTAACCCATCCTCAGCTCTCCCAGCCTGTCATTGCCATGTCATTGCACATAACAATAGCATGCTGGCTGTTTGTGCAATCCGTAGGCATTTACGATCTTGTGAAAATTGCTCGAAAATCATTTGAAAATTAATTCCTGGGGGATACTTACACTTTCAGATGATTCCAGCCTGAAACTCTAAGGCAGAGGCATTTTGATACATTTAAAGAATAGATATCTAGTGAATTAGACATCTCCTACAATAGAAAGTTGTTGTTTTTTATAGAAAGTAGATAACTGTTGTTTTATTCTCTCATGTACAGTAAGCTTGCATGTTCTAATAATTGAATCTTGATAGTATATGCTTGCAGTAACAATCTTGTCTTCAGCTATAGCAATTATACACTGTGTCACATTAAAACGAGAATTAAATGTTTTCTTGGGTTTTATTTAAAATACATGGACTATTGCTGTTGATTGCTAGGATAATGATACCTTGTAACGTCTGTAGCCTAAGAGTAGCTGAGAGATGATGCTGTACAGCAGTGTGTAATTTTAAATAATTAGCCAGGTAAGACAGAAAATTACACTGAAGCTTATCACTAAAAGCTTTAAAAGAAGAGTTATCTAATCAAGAAAGCCTTAAAAATGCTGTTTTGGTACTGGTTTGTAGTGAATGAAATATTGCGATGCTACTGAATATTTTAACTCTCTGGAAATATAGTATACTTAAAATGTATTGTTGCAAGTTGGAATTGTTATCAAACAGAAGTTCTTCTACGATTTACACAATTGAATAAAACATGGAAAATTTCCTCTAACATCTATTATTTTATCTTTTTCATAAGATTGTCTGTTTTCTTTTAAATTTTTAATTAAAGATTTTGCAAATTACATCACACTCCAGTTCAATCCAGGAACAACCAGGACAAACATCGCAAATGAAATGAAGAAAAATAAACAATGTTTAATTTATCTGCCTCTCTATATTGGCTGCCTGGCACAAAAGAAGGAGGATTTTGAAAGTGTTTAATAGGCAGCTGAGATGTAGGAACAAGTCAGGTGACTGTGATGGCCATTGTAGAATTTTACAAGACTTCTTCTTCCTCAAGACATACTGCTGATTCATTGGGCCGAAAAGTTCCAGTTTTGTTTAATCGCTCCACAGAACCCACAGAACAGAATCCCAAAACTCCTATGACTTATTTATATGATTTTGAGCATATTGGACCTTTCCTTGTGCTTTTGGGTCAGTAGTGCTGTATGTCTGAGTTCAGGCATGGAAACCTCTGCGTTTAGCATGTGCCTTACTGTTACGGTGCTATCTGAAAGCTCAGTGCATGTTGTCATCGTGTCTTGCAGCAGGTCTTTTGCAGTCACTTGAGGGGCTTTCACAACCTACCTTCTCAGAAAAATGTTTGAGATGATTGACAGCTTACTTTTGCCAGGTAGTGTAACCACTGTTCCTTCAACTTTTAACTTGCAAATTATGCTACCAACGGTGTCTCTAGGGACATTCGCTAACTTTTTATATCCTGTTCCTTGTTTGTGAAGGGTGATGATCTCTAATTTTGTGGACCATTCTTTTGACTAAGCCATATATCTAACATGAAGTCAAATGTGACACTCGACAAACCTCTAGCCAGTTCAGGTACTTCAAGTGTTCTAGCTCAAGCATACCTGGTGCAACTAATATAGCCATTGGTTAGTTGCATCAGGTGTGCTTGAGACAATACTTGTTTTGCATATTTGTGCTTTTGTGAAGGATTCGTGATTCACTTTGAGACTGGAGAACTCATTATAAGTTGCATTGTAAAACATTATAAGTTGAAATTTTAATTTGGGGAAACCACTAAAATCATTAGTTGTGTTGAGTTATTCCAAGTGCCTTTGTTTGATTTGTTCATTGCAAACAGCTGAAAGTCTGTAAATTGAGACAATAAACCTGATTTTCAATGGGGGTTAAATATCACACCTGTACATTTTATCTATTAAAATACTTTTTTATTAATTTTAAATGATAGCCATAAACTATTTTTTGCATCAAAATGTTCACCAAGTAATTTGAAATATATCTCTAAAACTAATAGCATGCATAGTTATTAAGAAAGATTACTAAAATGTACAATTTTTTATTTTTTTGGTTTTCTAACTTTAAAAAAACACAACTTTTCTGATTATGGTCATTTGATGACAACTTACTTTTGGCTATATTCTTCACTATTTACTTTAAGTTGCAAATCATAAATCTTTCATTATCTTTATATATTTTTTTTACTGTATATCAATTAATTCTCCTTGAATATACAGCATGCCTGTAATCAAATTCAATATAATTGCATGATCTCACACTGTCTTTTCTATATTCTAAATATTTAAAACTTTTTTCTCAAGGCGGTATGTGGTCCACAGGAGGAAGTCAATAGCTTTCATCTTGATTTATAGAGATGATGATACAAGTTTAGTCTCACAGCTTGCAGCCCATTTCTATGCTAGATTGCTGCCCTCGGCATATGCTCGTAGGCAGGTTATCCGTAGATGATTGTAGCTTTAATTTAGTAAACATTGCCTACAGTTTTAGCACATTGAATGAAAGCTGATGTTACACAGATAGGATTGTACTCAACAGAAAATTCTCAATCAAAGTCTAAAACTAGCTCAGCAGAATTTAAATAAACACAAAATGCCTTTGTTGCATGCCCAACATTCTGTTTCCCATTATAATATAGGAAAGCAGAGAACAAAAAGTTCAGTGTCTCTGGGTGTACACCTGTGCAGACAACCCCGGATAGCCCGAGGAAGTAATGCCGAGTGTCTACTCAGAGACTAGTGTACCAATTTGAGACTCCAGATGTCTCAAGAAGGGGCATAACCCCATATATAGAAAATCAAACAACAAAGAGGACAGATGTGGTCAGATTCAAGAAGTCAATTGAAACTAACCGCATCTCTGGAAATAGCTATAGCGGCAGTGTCTAGGATTATAATGCTGGCTGTAGGTTACAGGTGTAACTGTGAACCGTTAAGGGTATCACTATGGACCCATGTACAGAAAAAATGCTACTGAGTACCAAAATGAAGTATATACACAAAATTTGCTGCTAGATGCAAAAAATAATAAATAATAAATAAAGTATATACAGTGGTACTAGGGTTCCATGCCTGTCAATAGAAGGATATGTATAGGTAGGGATATAATAAGCCCAATGGCAACAACAGCTCACCCCTAATTATCAGCTTTAATATAGTGCACTATAAGGAGATGAGAAAAAATCCCCAAGTCCCAACCATAAATACCTCCTAAAGAAATAGTAGTAGATACAGGGTAAACAGAGGCTCCAAATGAAGCTAGTACAGGGGTGAAGGGAGATTGAGGAGAGTATGCAGTATTAATAGCAGTCAAATTCGGACTGCTAGTTTTAAATTTAAAAGACCTCTCTCCCTGTAAATCCTATACGAAAATGAGTATAGATCCCCAAATCTCAGCCATAAATACCTCTTACAAAAAGCTACTAATGATAAATACAGAGTAGACAGAGGCTCCAAATGGAGCTAGTACAGAGGTAAAGAGAGATTGAGGACGGTAAACAGTCATAATAGCAGTCAAATTCGGACTGCTAGTTTAAATTAAGAAAGCCTCTCTCCCTGTTAATCTAGCTAGACAGGCATAGAAAAGAAGGAATAAATCAAATATAAATTAAGTGATTAACATGGTGCTAAAACCCCCAGTGCTCATATCCATGATATGAGGAAAAAACAAATTGCCCAACGTACGTTTCGGTGCTAAAAAGGAGCACCTTCGTCAGGGGCGAAGGTGCTCCTTTTTAGCACCGAAACGTACGTTGGGCAATTTGTTTTTTCCTCATATCATGGATATGAGCACTGGGCACTGGTGGTTTTAGCACCATGTTAATCACTTAATTTATATTTGATTTATTCCTTCTTTTCTATGCCTGTCTAGCTAGATTAACAGGGAGAGAGGCTTTCTTAATTTAAACTAGCAGTCCGAATTTGACTGCTATTATGACTGTTTACCGTCCTCAATCTCTCTTTACCTCTGTACTAGCTCCATTTGGAGCCTCTGTCTACTCTGTATTTATCATTAGTAGCTTTTTGTAAGAGGTATTTATGGCTGAGATTTGGGGATCTATACTCATTTTCGTATAGGATTTACAGGGAGAGAGGTCTTTTAAATTTAAAACTAGCAGTCCGAATTTGACTGCTATTAATACTGCATACTCTCCTCAATCTCCCTTCACCCCTGTACTAGCTTCATTTGGAGCCTCTGTTTACCCTGTATCTACTACTATTTCTTTAGGAGGTATTTATGGTTGGGACTTGGGGATTTTTTCTCATCTCCTTATAGTGCACTATATTAAAGCTGATAATTAGGGGTGAGCTGTTGTTGCCATTGGGCTTATTATATCCCTACCTATACATATCCTTCTATTGACAGGCATGGAACCCTAGTACCACTGTATATACTTTATTTATTATTTATTATTTTTTGCATCTAGCAGCAAATTTTGTGTATATACTTCATTTTGGTACTCAGTAGCATTTTTTCTGTACATGGGTCCATAGTGATACCCTTAACGGTTCACAGTTACACCTGTAACCTACAGCCAGCATTATAATCCTAGACACTGCCGCTATAGCTATTTCCAGAGATGCGGTTAGTTTCAATTGACTTCTTGAATCTGACCACATCTGTCCTCTTTGTTGTTTGATCCATTATAATATAGTAAATTCACTTTTTAGATATACCATCATGGACTGAAAGATATCACTGGGGCCAGTTAAAAACGTAATATCTTGTCCTTTAGTTCGTCCCAATTCATGTCTCATGGTTGATCTCAGTTTTGCCTTTAGAGAGGAAGCCTGTACCCTCTGCATATCAGATAGTTCCAACATACAGCTCATTCTCAAGTCAATAAAACTGGCAGGCACTCCTTGTGTGAGAGACACAGCCACCCCAGATGCTTGTTTTGGCTTTCTTTGAACTTCAACAATAAGATATGACTAATACCTCTCGGAGCACGGTAAGCAATAGGGCCGTGTCTGGATTACCCCAGACTTAGGGAGACCTTTTAGAATATGCAAATAATCCAAAACAAAGTGTAACAGAACACTGGGAAGGAAAGATTATGTAAAAACTTGCAGTTAATTAGTTGGCAAGTCATGTCTCAAGTCAGTTTAGGAACACGTGCAATTTTCCCGGAAACTGAAATTAATTGTAAATGAGACTAATCCCACCCACAAGAGAAACATAGAACTTAAATGTCAAGCAGGCCTCTTCTGCATGAGAGATCAAAAATCCAAACAGTTTTTCGGTTAAGTGGGGATGATAACCATCTAGACCACTGGTTTCCTACTTAGTTTTCAAGGGCCAACGACAGTTCATGGTTTTGCTATTCCAAATTCTATTCCATTAAGGTACATACAAAAATAGGATTATCATTGAGCCTCAAAAGGAGTGGGTTGGAGACTAAAGCTCTAGACAGACTGAGCACACTTTTTAAGCCACAGCCACCTCCCTCTCCCCCTTTTTTGCTTTGTCTACTCTATAGGGCCTGTGAGGGAGCCCTATTTTTCAGGTGTGATGCCTTATATTTATCTCTGTAAGGTCTAGTATATCAGCGATGATCCTTGTACATATTTTTACTGTTGAGCACACTTTTTGTAGACAACTATATATTCACACATTAGAGGGCATGCAATTTCTTTAAATAATTTAAAGTGTACAACTAAGACAATGTATAGCCAATTCTTTTTTTTTTTTTTTTCTTTTTTAGAAACAAATAGACAGTCTTCTTGTCACGACACTCCTTAGTTGATTTGCCCTCGTGCAGTACTCATACTCACCACTGTTTCTGTTTGTCACTGTCCCTGATTTCTTTTCATTTAGCACTTCACCTGGTCCTTGTTTAGCACCTATTTAGTTTGGGTTCTCCCCTCACTCCTTGCCAGATCATTGCCTTTTGTTTCCTGTTTCCCTGTGTTCCTAGCTCCTGGCTCCTGGCTCCTGCATTCTGCGACTTAGTGCTGTGTCTCCTGGCCTTCATCCTGTGTCCTCCTGATCCTGCGTTATTGTGTCCTCCTGGTCCTTCGTTGCTGTGTCCTCCGATCCTGTGTTCTGGTTCCCTGGTCCCGGCTTTACTACCAGTGATCATGTCCCTACAGACTTGTTCATTTATTCTCCTTTTGATCTTGATGTCACTATATTAGTCTTGTGACTCTGGACCTGTGCCCTACCTGATACTCGTGGTAGCTGCACAATCCTGCCCTTATTCCAAAGGACTGTTACAGTATTTGTTGCCTGCACGATTAGTGCTTATTTTTATTTACTGTATATATTTTGTGGCCTTGTCTGTGTGTGTGTGTGTGTGTGTGTGTATATATATTGTTTTGCATACTCCTTTGGTTCCCTGTAAATATATATATATTGATGAAAGTCCTGATGAAAGTCCTGAAGTACTGATGAAAGTCCACAAGATGGACTGAAACGTTGATCTGTCTTAATCTACTGGAATAAAAGTTATATTTTAACGGAATCCGTGAGTGCCACCAACCATTTTTTCTATTTGGATATCTAAGCCCTGGTGTTGCACTCGGTTTGGCTACTGTGAAGCCTGAGTGCAAGGTACTACTATATATATATATATATATATATATATATATATATATATATCTATCATGATTTATCCTATTCATTTGTGTCTTGGCATTTGTTTCTCTGCTGGATGGGTTCCCACATTTAAATTGACAGTACTGTTCCAGGGCAGCACCCCTTCATGTCATAACAGAATGATCTGGCCATTTGGAACCAGCAGAGAATAATGTCCAGGATCACGATGGATAAAATTGTTTGGTATTAACGCTGATTCACAGCAAGAGTATGCTCTCATTAAGACTTGTTATGATCAGTTAAAACATATCCAGCGGCAGATAGAAAAGGCCTTATGCTTGTCTACTATAACTGTTTCTTTCCAAGTTCAGAAATCCGTATTATGTGGACTTATCACTGAACTGCAAACTTATCACAAACAAATATGTGACCCTTTGCTTTCTCTGCTACCTAATTGCAAAAAATGGTTGAGAAAGCCCCCTGTGATAAAAAGGGTGAATGAACTTCTTTGTGTGTCTCTTAGAGAAACATCACGTAACAAATCTTTATCATTTATGCAGAAACAGTTAAGAGTTATGCACAATAATTACATTGCCCTGATTCCCGAAATTTAAATTTCTTATTGATCTAGTACAGGAAAGGATGAGTGTCTTTATGTCTGATAATGATGTTTACATTCCCTTTCCTAATTTGCATAGCATCCCTAATCCTCCTGACTCTGACTTGGACAAATGGCTTGTTGATCCTCCTGACTGCAAAATCGAAGTTCCTTGTGAATTTAAAGCTGAATGCTTTCCAGCCCAAACTGAAGACAAAGATGTTGAGGGGTTATATAGCACTGGTGATCCCCTCATGGACCAGGTCTTTGAACTGGGTGCTCGTTGCATAGCAGCTTTGGAGGACGAGCAGTCTGAATGTGAAGGTAGTACCAGTACGCAGTTTCCTAATTTTGTCTCGGTACTAGAGACCCATAGTACCCTTATACCACCGTCTTTTTTCTGCAAGATCCACTCGCCTATTCCCAGACTGAGAATACTGACTACCAAGATGAACGCTCTCGACACCGTTCAGGAGGGTACAAGTCTGGTCAGAGAGTGTCTCAAGCAAAGTCTGCCCAGCCACGAAGCAGAAACAGACTCACCGGAGACAACAACCAGAGTTACTAATTCCTTCATCACAGTGCCAATTGAGGAGACCACCAGGAGACTGGATCTGATCTGGAAGTCTGTCCCACAAAGGACAATGCATTTGATACTGTAAGTGTCAACCCTAATACTGACTCTATGGAATCAGAGGTTCCAATTTCTGCACCTCTTCCCAAGTCATCTAATACTGGAGACTCGAAACTGAAAGTCACCTATAAGATTTGCTCCGGGTGATGCAAGTGACGACAGGCTGGACAATTGAAATTGGAAACCAATCTCGTTGAAGGTGATCCTCCTGTCAAAAGGCCACCACGTAGAAAACGACCTACTTCTTTCAAAACACTGTCTGAGAATGCTGAAAAACCTAAGGTGAAAGCTTCAGAGCAACCAGTGGAAGAAGAGGTTATTGTGCCAAAGGCAGCTCATGACTTTGATGTGGAGCAGCTTGAATTTTAACCCTTCTACCTCTGGGGGTTCGAAGATTGGCACCTCTCTTACAACCGCAACTGTGAAAAATGAGTTGTCGCCAAGTAAAGAAGACTGTGATCCTCAAATGGAAGACAAAGAGTCAGACTTGGTGCAACGTGACAAACCCGTGATGGATAAAGCCCAAGAAAAGGATCTAAATGAGACTGGGCTTGTTCAGAACCCACAGTCTGAAGAAGACTCTATAGTTCTATGTAAGTCTAATACCATTCTTCAAGTTACATGCTCTGGTAGAACAATTTCTCTGCTGCAAGAGGAAACACCAACTACCACACTTGTACCTGAACCAAGC
Source organism: Pelobates fuscus (assembly GCF_036172605.1). Lineage (NCBI taxonomy): Eukaryota > Metazoa > Chordata > Amphibia > Anura > Pelobatidae > Pelobates > Pelobates fuscus. Next base: position 27,606,627 of record NC_086328.1, read on the forward strand.
GTTGAATATTATTCTAATCAGCTGCTTAACCAAACTTCAAAGGAAGTGAGTGAAACCGAACAAGAAGGTAGCATTCACACATCCAGTACCTGTTCCCATGATGAAGGAAGCTCCTATGATTCATCAGTTGCCATGATGTCTGTCACTCCACCTAAACCTCAGCAAGTATTAAAAGATTTGCCTTCAGTTGAGAGTACTTGTAAGTCAAGTCAAGAACTACCTCAAGCTGAGCTCACAAGTGAAGAGAATGATTTAAGTAACCAGGTATCTCTAGCTGTTCCAGAATTATATCAGTTTGAGAGAGAGTTGTCTCTGCTTCGGCTGGCCCCATGCTCCGAGATATTGGGGGAGCCATTCCTTGATGCATTTCTGCGGTCTAAGGAGGAGGGCTCGCAGAGTGCTCCTGATCCTGTACTCGTTAATCTAGGGGATTCTCCTCGATTGATTCCAGTGGTACCTACCCAAGATAACACAGAGACTGTTCTCCCTTCTACAGAAGTTGCATCGCAGTCTTTATTCCGAGGATCTTACAAGCCAGAAACCAAGTCAGACCCAGGACTTCTGAGTGGTGCACCTGTTACCAGCAATAGCCCCAGATCTAGTGGGTTGGCACGTTTGTTAGTCACCGGTAATGAGTGTTTCTTATCGTTTGTGCCTTTAGTTTCTGTGTCTGCCCTTCTAATGTTAAATGTTACTATACAGTCCTTGCTTTTGTATGTTTCTATTCTGCCTCGTTGGTTTCTCCCGTGGGATTCTCCACCTCTCATTCCTCCTGAATCTCCTCCTTGTTTTCTTCTACTGGTTGGGTGACCCTGATTTTCTTCTGTCACCCGTGGGGGATCTTGGGGATTTGGAGCGCCAGGAGTCGCTCCTTAAGGGGGGGGGGGGGGGTACTGTCATGACACTCCTTAGTTGATTTGCCCTCGTGCAGTACTCATACTCACCATTGTTTCTGTTTTTCACTGTTCCTGATTTCCTTTCATTTAGCACTTCACCTGGTCCTTAGCACCATTTAGTTTGGGTTCTCCCCCCACTCTTTGCCAGATTATTGCCTTTTGTTTCCCTGGTTTCCTGTGTTCCTGGCTCCTGCATACTGTGACTTGATCCTGTGTCCTGTGTCTCCTGATCCTTCGTTGCTGTGTCCTCCGATCCTGTGTTCTGGTTCCCTAGTCCCGGCTTTACTACCAGTGATCCTGTCCCTACAGACTTGTTCATTTATTCTCCTTTTGATCTTGATGTCACTATATTAGTCTTGTGACTCTGGACCTGTGCCCTACCTGATACGCGTGGTAGCTGCACAATCCTGCCCTTATTCCAAAGGACTGTTACAGTATTTGTTGCCTGCACGATTAGTGCTTATTTTTATTTACTGTATATATTTTGTGGCCTTGTCTGTGTGTGTGTGTGTGTGTGTGTATATATTGTTTTGCATACTCCTTTGGTTCCCTGTAAATATATATATTGATGAAAGTCCTGAAGTCCTGATGAAAGTCCACAAGATGGACTGAAACGTTGATCTGTCTTAATCTACTGGAATAAAAGTTATATTTTAACGGAATCCGTGAGTGCCACCAACCATTTTTTCTATTTGGATATCTAAGCCCTGGTGTTGCACTCGGTTTGGCTACTGTGAAGCCTGAGTGCAAGGTACTACTTATATATATATATATATATATATATATATATATATATATATATATATATATATATATATCTTGATTTATCCTATTCATTTGTGTCTTGGCATTTATTTCTCTGCTGTATGGGTTCCCACATTTAAAGTGACAGTGCTGTTCCAGGGCAGCACCCCTTCATGTTATTACACTTCTATTGTAATTATGGTAGATAAATTATATTTTAAAATATAGCATAGGGGGTTAATTCGACAAACAGCAAGTTCTGGTGAGATGCCAACATATATTTAAAATATGGACCAAATATTGCAAACTTTAACCCTTTCCTGACCTTGGACTTACCAGGTACGTCCAACAAAACAGGGTAGTTAACGACCTCAGATGTACCTGATACGTTCACAGCAAATCAGACCCATGTACTAACCTGGTCAGGCAATCCGCAGCGATCTTGGTCAGGGGGGACTGCCAAACAGCCCAGCAGTCCCCCTGCAGCAGCTCCGGCCCTCCAGGGTCATTTGATCACATGGCCGCAATAGGAGTCTATGGAGCTGCCAGCAGGGGGACTGCCTGAGCTGTTAGGCAATTCCCCAGACAGCCAAAATGTTAGAAAAAGAATGAAAAATAATAATTTAAATATACTATACATATGTTATATGTATAATATATTAGAAAACAGTTAAAGCATTTTATAATATACTATATATTATGTGAACATAATCCCTACTTACAATGAACTTGCATTTAGGCAACACGTGTATAGAGATTTGTACACCTTAAACTGTCAGAGACAGAATAACTATCTTCTTAAAAAGAATGTAGAAGATATCCACATAATTTCTCATACTGGAAACCCAGGACATCATCAAGATTGTCCCTGGATCCCTTTTAATCTTTGTCCCTATGGGTATATTTTTTTTCGTCATTGCTGTTTGCATTTCTCTTCCCATTGGTTAAATAGATAGATTAGTTATCAATGGGAACATCTCAAAAGTAAATTTGAATGATTTTTTTTTTTTTTTCATGATTTTGTTTGTGTTTAGTAAGTAATTTAACTTTTTCAAGGTTCTGGTTAAGTTGACACGGTTTGTAAAATTGAATCAAGTCACCCAAAACTTTAACAAATGTTGGATAATTTGTTTTGTTAGTTAATATTAAATCCTGCTTAACGATAGAGTTGTGTAAAAACACAGCCCTTCACACACAAAGAGTAACATTTTTTGAAATTTTGAAAATATGAATTCAGAAGAATCAAAAAATGTCTAATATCCTGTCACTTAAACCAACTTGAATCACTTATTTACCGTTTGAGAGCTTTTTTTGTTTTTGTTTTTTGTTTAATGGACCCTTTAAACAAATTTTTCTATTTATTTTCTGGTTTCTCTATAATTTACAGACCAACACATTTTTTTTTTTTTTTTTTAGTTTAAACATAAATTTCTAATCAAACCAAAAATCTTTTGACCAAAATTCTTCAGAACTAAAAAATTAAGAACAATCAGTACCATATTAATTAGACCAACCAAACTTGTTTTTGCCACGCATAAGTCTAGTGGAAAGCTTATATTTCTTTTTAGGTGAAATTACTTTGTTACCGTTTGTTTAATGCCACATGCGTATATATAGAGCATGTCTGGTGATGTTCATCAGATAAACAGCACGAATAGCAAGAAGTGCAAGGCACAATTGCTCAATAATAGAATTTATAGATTTATGTGTTCACTGTAATTTATTGGCTAGTGTGTGGGAATGTAAAAAAATTGTAGTTCTTTTGTTATTGCTTATTATTATTTATCAGTCTTCTAACTTCTCACACGCTCAAAAGATATGTCTAGGACACATCATCATTTGCAATAGCTGTCAATTATATTTGCACTAATTCATTATCTCTATTTCAGGAATGTTGATATGGAATATTTTCTATTTGCATTAGAAATCTTGCGAGAAAGTAAACAATGCCTCATTACACATGCCATATAAAAAATGTTTCCAAGCATATTCAATATGGACCCTGCGTTTGGAAGAGATGTATTAAAATAATTGTAAACCTACAAAATGCATCATTTATAAATATATTCAATTAAAGGGAATGTGTGGTCACTATACGCATAGAAATATCCTACAGAATCTTGGTACTTTATGTACTATTAGTGAAAATAAAAAAATCATCATCCCTATGATTTTTTTTAAAATCCACATGAACAACAAAATATTATTAATTAGGTTTATTTATTTTAATATTATTGCAATTATTGTTTTTTTTTTCTCTATTTATAGAACATCAAAATAACCCAAAGTACCAAGTAAAATGTGGTACATTCCTAATGTTACTACACCAAATGGTAAGAGTTGGGATCCTGCTTGGAATAGTTTATATAAAGGGTAAATGACCTTCAACACTCCAGATTATGTGGACTACATCTTCCATGATGCTTTGCCATGATTTTGTCTGTAAGTGCCTTATGGGAGATGTAGTGCACAACATCTAAAGTACCGAGAGTTGCCTACCCCTCGTGTGTAGGTTATAGAAGGAATTTTCTTCATTTTGCTACAACTGTTTATTTTTTTTATGTATATGGATAGGTAGGTTTTAAACAAAACCCTGAGAATAGCCAAAGCCATTGTTTCATAGGAAGCACTTATATAACAGGCTAAAGTGGTTTACGGGTTAAATATATATATATATCTCCTAATAGAAAATCCATCTTCAGATTAAGATTCTAATTTTAGTGCAGTGAAGTTATCTATCATTTTAATATATATTTACTGAATTTAATACATGTTTACTGGATTCATGATGATGTGTTGCACACCTGTCACCGATGAACACATCAGAATGTGGTTAGGCATATTGAGTGACATCCAATTACATAAATTTGTAGATATACACTGGTGCTTGGTGCACATTAAATTAAGTAGCTATTAGTCACTGCTATGCTTGTTTCAATATTTCCAATGACTGTTCACATTATAGGCGTTCAGTATAAATGGATAAAGAAGGACAAAGCAAAATCTTATGGAAAATTGTCTAGTTACCCAAGACTAGTTAGCCGAACCACCATGTTTTGTCAATGTTATGCTGCTACAAGTAAACTGAATGTGGATCATTTAATAAGAGATGCCAATAGATGTGTAGAGAGAAATTTATACCAAAACTCTAAATAACTTATAATCTCTGACATTGTATAAGTACCTCTTTATCGACAGATACATTGCTGGAATACTTATGGGTCTGCACATTTATAAATATTAAAGCGACACCATAACTTCCCAGAATCCTTAATATCATGTTGACATATCCCCTATTTTAACACATGTGTTTTTTTTAGGTATGAAAATAAAATTACATGAAATGAAAGCCTGGTGTAAAGGTATCGAGGCAGTGAAGGGGTTAACCCTACGTGAAAATTAGTGAACAAAAAAAAGGAAGAACAAAGGGCACTGCCTGTAGAGTATATATGGATATATATCGTTATATAAAATAAGAATGAAAATAAAAAATATTTATTGGTGAACAAGATACAAGGTGATTACTTCATACATCCACTCCTAAGCCTTCTGTATAAATGCATACAGGGGCCTACGGAGATACTATGCAGAAATAAAAAAGGTTTAAAAAGGACAGTTGACAGCACCTAGATCACAGCTGTTCTCAGATTTTACACTATCTCCACCGTTACAGTTAAAAGTACTCTTGGCAGTTAGTCCTGCTGCACAATTTGTAACTGTAAACAGGGTATGGGAGACTAGAAACGTCTGAGTTTGGCTCAGATCTTACACTGTCTCCACCGTTATAGTTAGTGGTACTCTTGGCAGTCTGTCCTGCTGCACAACATCTGTAACCACAAACCAGGTGCAAGAGACTTAAGTCGTCTGAGTGGGGTCTCTATCGTTAAGGCAATAGTATCTCAAATAGTTTTCAAAGAAAAAAGGTATCAACTGTAATCGAAATTACCCCGGGAGACCCGTGCTGCCTGAATGCTGTCTTAGAGTTAAAAAGCTGCAAGCTGTGGTAATAGTACGTTCGAATCCTGCAATAGACTCTACTTCAGGTGCTAGATAGTTAATTACCCCAAATATAATGTAGAGAGAAGACAGAGAAAAAGAAGATATATCTCTGTGCCATCAAGGGCACCTATCAGATAAGAGAGCTAACTGCAGGAAAAGGAGAGGTACAAAAGGAGAGAGGTATTTAAATAAATCACAGTAGATAAATAGTAAATACTAACTGTGCCTTCAAGGGCACCTTCCTTTCAAGTCACTGGCTAGCTTGCGTTAGAATAACTAGAATCTCAACACATTAAAGTATATGTGCAAAATGATAGTGTATAGCCACAATAAGTGTCAGTGGCTATAACCTAGGTGTCCCTCCCGATACACCCGTAACCTAAATGAATATCGTCGAAGATCGTAATATTATAAGGTATTAACTGCTGGTGCAGAGGGTATAATTCTTAGGAGAGACCAGAAAAAAGGGTTTTTTTCTGGTCTCTCCTAAGAATTATACCCTCTGCACCAGCAGTTAATACCTTATAATATTACGATCTTCGACGATATTCATTTAGGTTACGGGTGTATCGGGAGGGACACCTAGGTTATAGCCACTGACACTTATTGCATTGTGTAGAATAGTTCCCTAGGCAACGCATACCGCGTAACCAGGGAAACGACGTTCAGTGACGTCATTACGGAGAAGTTCCGGGTTATGGAAGGTCGCGTCTATTTCGCGCATGCGCAATTACGAATGGAGAACGCCGCGGTTGAACTCTTTGCACCTGGGGTAAGTCAATTAAGTATTAATTTTATAGCTATATAAAGGCGATATTTGTTGTATGTATGTATGTCATTTGATCCTGAGGAAGGTCCCTGAGAGGACCGAAACATCGATTTTGCATCAATTTATGGAATAAATTTATAACTTTTTATCCAAGACCGTGAGTGCAACCCAATTATTCCTGGTTTGATTATATATATATATATATATATATATATATATATATATATATATATATATAGTGAAAACTAATAGTTCATAATTGGAATGTTGCTATTGCATATAAAATAGTCCAAAATGGTTAGAAGTTGCACTATGGTGATAAATGTCTTTTAAGGTGCTTTTGGTGATGGGGTGTCCTTACTATTTATAGTAGTCCGATTGTTCTCGTAATATGGAAGACACAAAATAAGAGACCGATCGTATAGAATGTATGGATCAATATATGTGGGAAGAAAGATATATATATATATTCGACTATAACCAGCTCAGGTATAACGGGCGTACAGTGGTATGATCCCTGTTTATGGGATATATGGAGTAAATGATGTCCAAATCTCAGGAAAGGGATATATAAAAACAGCTGATAGTGCTCTCTGGATATTTTTGTGTATTCCTCATCCTTGGATCCTCTACCAGAGTCTTGGGAGTCTTAGCATTCTGTGTAGTTTCGGAGCTGTTTCTAGAACTACACTCTCAGATATCCTGTCTGGAAGACTCTCCCCCAACTTGGGGGTCAAAGCTTTGAGTGCTCCTATCACAACTGGGACTACTACTGCCTTCACTTTCCACATCCTTTCTAGCTCCTCTTTCAGTCCTTGGCATATGCTACCTTCTCATGTTCCTACTTTCTGATGCTATGGTCATTGGATATTATAAGAAAAATACAGTTACTATATAGCGCAGTTGGATAGACCACCCTTGAAAAGTGTACCAAACACACACACTCCAGAAGTAAACCAACACTAATATATATATATATATATATATATATATATATATATATATATATATATATATATATATATATATATATATACTTGTATCTATCCCAAAAATATATTTATAAAAAAAGGGGGTTTATCAAATAGGATGTTAAAGGGAAAAAAATAAAACCTGAAAATTAGGGTTGATGTAAATACAATGTGGAATACACATAGAGAAACAGCAGGCCTTTCTCCACTTGCAAAGTGAGCAGTCGTCTGATCCTTGGAGAAAAAGTGCTGATCACTGGATGGCCATACAGACAATTTACATATACATAAAATAAATAAATGAAAAGTCCGAAAAAATCAGCATTTTATCTCCAAGGATCGGAGGATAGCTCATTGATCCGCTTTGCGGAGATAAGTATGCTGTTTGTCTATGTGTATTCCACATTGTATTTATATCTACCCGGATTTTCAGATTTTTTTTATATATGTCCCTTTTGGGGTATATATATTTTTGTGTTGGTCACTGGGTATTGCGACATCCACCAACACTGCAGTCTTCCGTTCATTGTCTACCACCATGATGCCAGGTTGGTTGGCCAAGATTTGTTTGTGTATCTGGATTTGAAAGTACCACAGGATCTTAGCCCTGTCATTCCAAACCATCCTTTGTGGTATCTGCAATCTAGACTTATGCAGGTCCAGCCCATATTCTGTGCTGTGAGGCACAAACCAATTTTGCCTCTCAGTGCATGCTGTCTTTGCTACTATGTGCTAGATTGTCTCAGAGGCTGTTTGCACATTTTGCACCTTGGACCTTTTCTGGTATTATAGGCAATCCAGATTGATCTGTCTGGTCTTAGAATCATGTGGGATTGGTTGATCTACCGGCAGTTGGTGTTTTGAACCACTGATGTTGTTTACAATCCCCTTTTAAAAAATTGCTCATGTACTGACTCAAATGTCCATCAATCTTGATGCCCGAGAGGACCTACTATGTTGTTGGTAGTCAGGTGATTGAGCGATAGTTAGATAGTGTTCTCTTATGAGGGTCCTTTTTGACCAGTATATTTCTGCCTTGTGTTAACCAGTCAGCGTGGGGGCCTGTTGCTACTAGTTAGTTCAATTGTGCTGCTAGGTGTTCATCAATGATTGTTAGTTTCTCTATCCAGTAGGTTGGGAATCATGCCAAATTCTAGTGATTACCAACTCTTCATGTGGGCTATTCATTGTTGGATATTTCCCACTGTAATGGTGACTGGTTCCTATTCTGGAAGCATGCAGTGGTCTGCTATCATGCCTAGTAGCCATTGGGCCTTAGTGTTATGTGATGTTTTTTCTTCCATATATTCTTCCAGTACTGTTCAGTCTCTGCTCTGGGTGGGCCTTGGATGGATATGTGTGGTTACCCTGCATCTGTGCATCCAACTTGAATGGTTCTTTGATGAAAATGGCATTTATTCTCTTAGCCTCTGCTTCTCTTGTTTATCTTCTCAGTCTTGTTGCCAGTGCTGTCAGCCTTTGGATAGTTTCCACAGTAGTAAGGCTCTATCCATGATTTTTCTGCCTCTGTGGAGTTTATCCAGCTTACTAACTTCATTACATGTTGCCTTTATCCTTCCAGTCTTAGTCTTCACAGTGAGCATTGTTTCTCTTCCAGCTGGATCTTGTAGTCAAGCATTTGGAGGACCACTAGTGCTGTGACATTTATGAGCCTGTTGGTGTCTGTGATGGTGTTGGTTGAGATTGTGGACATGTCCTCATTAACCATTGCTAACATATTGTCTAGTGGATGTTTTCTAGTTATCTTTGGCAATATTGCCGGTGGTTAAGGACTGCTAGCTTTGTTATGATGTCTGCTGTCATTCCATCTTGGGGAGGAGATTCAGGTTGGTATCTCTGTAAGTATAGGTGTAGGTATTGGAATTTCTACCCCTCATGGCTCATGTATGATGTTTTGTGTAGTCCATCTAATTCCACCTGTGACACTTGCTTCCTCTTGTTCATTGACAATGTTCAAATGTTGTGCAACTCACTTTTTTGGTGTTAGTGTAGATGAAGGTTTCTTATTCATCCATAGTTCCCACATACATTTCATGTACATCTGTTGTTTTTGCTGCTACAGCAGCAGACCCAGTAAGATGGATATATATATATACACACACACAGAATACTAAGTACGGTAATTTAGACTGTTTTGATCACAAAATGTGATATATGATTTTGCAAGAACAACAATTTGTTCACTTTTATGAAAGCCACAACTAATAGCATGTTTTCTATGTAAACCTAATCTATTTCTATAATTTGGTTATATTTAATTGCAAAAGAGCCATTTAATTTATATAACTTAGAGACAGTTGCTGATCTGTTTGAAAGTATTATGTAAATAAATAACCAATTATGTTGAATAATTGACAAATAATGCTCAACATCTAAGTCTAATGTAAATTTGCGTGTGGCGCTTAGGTGTTAATGAACCTGCTGTTTTCTCACATTTTTCTAAATACTTCCATGTTTTTTCTGAAAACATTACAAATGTATTATAACGTGTGTTTGATGGGGAAAAGCTGAGAAAATGTTAAGATAATTTATTATGTTATAATTGGCTATTAGCTTTCAACATTGGCTTACAGGTAAAGATAGAAATAGTTTGTATTGTAGTTATAATTAAATCCAGTTTTCTAAATAATATTTTGAATAGGACTGTAGAGGTGAGAAGAAGGAGGAACACTCAACACATTTCATAGGAATGACAATCTTTAATATAACAAAAATAAGTTTTTCACCTTGTAGTTGGAGCCTTAAAGATTGTGACATATGTTTTTGGAAGCTAAATGATATGTTTATATTAACTAATAGTTAGAAAAAGGACCACTTGATCTAAGGAATGTAATCTGGAGAATGCTAAGTCAGGATAGGTAGTAATGGGTCAACATCAGGAACAAGAAAATACATGGTATGTAACATTGGATTAATGACATGAACAAGCCGGGTCATGTGACAGACCATTAGATCAACATCTGGAACAATGTGTGGCAGTGCAGGCCAGGTTAAATAACGCTGAATCAATAAATAAGTGCCTCAGATGCCATGAAATGCGTTAGGTATTTTTAGAAGTTTTGGGGGTTTTTCCTTGACATTTGGTGTTCCCGTTTTCATGCTGTGCTTTGATTCACTTAAGATCTATTTAACTTTCTTGGAAATTTTGTCCATGTAAATTTAAAAAATATATACTTATGATGTCGGAACGCCTTATGTAATCTCTTATCTGACAGAGAATCACTTCTGATTAAAGGCTCAGAATAACATTAAAAAAATGAGAAATATACAATAGTAAAGTACTGTAAGATCAAAGTGGGAAAGATAAAAATACATACACATATAGCCCTATGAAAGAAATATACCCAATATTAGTAAAATGGTGGTTTATAGATGTATAAAATATACCATCATTAATTGAACATTTATTTTGGTACGTAATGTTTTAAAAGGGTCAGCTGGTTACATTTCAACAATAACAGTAAAGATAGCAATAGTTAAATAAAAAACACAGCTTAAAAACGATGGTACATATAACCTCTTACGGGATAAAATAAAGTAACTTTTATCCTCAGACATGGACTATCTATTATTTGGTAGGTAGGATCGAAACATTTATTCTGATTATTACTTTTCTTTGTTTTATATTGTTATAATTTCACTTCAATGTTTGCCCGGAATATTATTTTAAATACTGATTCACACTATCATTGTATCAACATCAGAAACAAGGCATGTCGAAACAGGTAGCACTGGGTTAGTTTTAAGAAGAAGTTTGGCCAGGATTCTAGAACAAATGAGAAAATGCATTTCCTTAACTCTTTTGGGATATTTGTCAGAGAAATAAAAAGGCTCTCTCTTGTAGATTAGGCTGAATACGTTATTCAAAAATACATCATTCATGAGCAGTGAGGCAATTTAGATTCATAATGCTTGCATATTAGGGAACCAGATAGTCTTACTTCTTGTGAATGAAATATTTTCATTCACTGTCAGGAACTGGTCTTGGCAAGAACACAGAAGACCGTACTTTTCACACAGAGTAACTAAAAAACATGCTAGGACTGAGTGCTATTTGTTAGAATTTAAGGGATAATGAAACTTCTGCAATAGAGATAGTTCTACTTCAGAGGCCAGCAAAGAAATAGGGGTCATAACATCACTCAAGAAAGAAATCTGAGAGATATAGAAATAACAAATTACTGATCATTAATGTCCATTGAGGCACATAGCAGAAAACATTGATGAGAAAAGTAAACACAATTAAATTATTTGGTTTAAGCTACCCCTAAGAAAAATGATTTAAAAAGTGTGAAATGCTACCTGAAGTCAACTTCCTTCCATAGTCAATGGGTTTTCTCCCACAATGTTTAGTGCAGAATTTCAGTAGGGTGTAGTTGCTGTTTGTCATTTTTTTTTGTGTTCTAGATGCTGTTACTTATGTTAACTTATGTTATATTTAGTTTTTTCTCCTCTTCTAATTTTACTAAACAATGTGTTTGTTTTTGTTGTTGACAGAGACCAAGACATATTAAAAGGAGTAATAAAAGGATTATAAGCCCACTGCTGGTTGCTTGAAAATGAAATACATTCACACGTTAAGTAGTTTTGCTGAGCCTAATTTTGGTACATATGATGCAACTCTATAGCTCCACCTGGAAATACAGCCCCGTTTTTTCCAGTTTGGGACACCCATCTGTTCCATGGGTGCATATACTACGGGCTTGGCTTATGTTACCAGTCTTCAGGTAATCTGGCAGAAACACAAGTCTCTAATACTTTTCACTGGTAGCATAAACATGTTGGAACTCATATACTCTGAGCTAGTAGAACATCAAGAGTATAAACTTTAGTGGTAACTACCAAATGTTAAGCCAGAAAGCCATATCTGAAAGTCCAAAATTAAATAGTAATAGAAAAAGATAGCTAATAACTAGGAGTGACAAAAACATATGAAACGGCTAGAAAGGTCCAGTATGGTGACCAAAGAAATTACACTTAGTCAAGGAAAATGAAAAGAAGTCAATGATGTCAAAAGGGCATTCTATGTTCCATAGGCATAAATTGCATAGTTTTGGTTAGGGTGTCAAGTTTTTGCAAGCAATCCCCCGATTTTTGTCAAACAGCCTAACCTGAACCTACTGCTTCTCAGCTAATTTTGGATGTGATCCTCTGCATTCCAACAATGATAGGAAAAAAGTGCACAGCTATCCCACCTTCAATGCCCTTAATATGCCATTCATGCCTAAATTAGTCTAATCTTTAAGGGTATCAAATTTCAGATACATTAAAGCCAATGAAGGTGGAGGAGGCAGACTGGATGGACCAAATGGTTCTTATCTGTCATTATATTCTATGTTTCTATGTTTCTATATAATAAATGAGATAGTAAGATAGACGTGTGTTGATATAATTACTTTTTAATGTCTTTGTTTGTTTTATTTTCATTCAGACATTTTTACTGATTCATGTCTTGCTGAAATTCAAACTTTGAAAGAGTTTAGGAGTTTAAAAAAAGCTGTAAATTCTAATTAAAAAATGAATTCGCATTTATCTGAAAATGCAGAGTGTAACATATCTAGTGCATTAGTCCTGACCAGGGACAGATTAAAGAGTAATTTGAAGCTATCATATTGTCAGTTTGAAAGGTTTCACATTAAGAATTTCCTTGCTTTTTCCTTTAAAGTGTTTTTATTAACGACAACATTCTTTCTTGAAACTTTATAGATCTTTGTTTTTCCTTGTCACATTTGCATGTCTAGCAAACCTGTGGTAATAGAATAATCAGCAGCATTTAGCTCCTGTAGTGCAGCTCTGGAGCATTTGGCAGCAGACGGAGAGCAATAAAATGAGTTTGCAGAATTCTAAGAGATGCTGGGAGGCAATTTTTCAATAAAAACTCTTTTAGTAAATATGGATAGCAAAAAAAAGGCAAGCATTGCAGCAGGATACGTTCAAGAATCTTTACTTTTTGAGTGCTGGAAATGAGATGGATAAATCAACCCATCTGTCACCAAAAATCTCAGACTGTCTTATGAGACAAGATATTAACATATATTACTGGTCCGACAGATAGTACCTGCATGATTTCACTTTAGATAATTCAGCATCTAATGCTTCTTTAAAAAAAAAAAAAAAAAGTCTGTCATGAGCAGAGGCCAAGAGAGCTTGGGGAGCTGGCTTTTTCTATTACTATAAAGATGTAGCATTCTCTGCCTAAGCATATTTAAAAGGACACTCTAGGCAATGTAACAACTTCTTCACCATATGCTGGTAATCTGGAAAACCATTTACAAATGGTTTGACACTTACCTTGCTGTGTCTGTCTTAGAGCTATCGGTTGCACTCTGCCAATGATCTCTGTTTAAATCTGATATGGGTTGGTGTGATAACTTGAATGTATGAACTACTGCTTTTTCAAGAAGATGTCAGACATGAAGAACCAGAGGTACCCAACTCAGACATGTAAGGGTCAAACTGTCTTAACCGATTTAATTGATTGCTTGTTGCCATTGCCTATGTAGCACTGTTTTGGGTATGGCACCTAGAATGTCCCTTTAAGAATGATCCTTTTGATTTGTTTTTAGGACTTATTATTCCAGATTGATATTTTTTATGCTTTTTGTAGATTTCTACTAAAGGATACCAAATGGTTCACATTCTTTTTTTTGCGGGGAAGGGGGCAGTGAGAGTGTGTGATTCGATTTTTAGCTTGATGTCTTCTAATTGTTTTAACATTTTTAATTCCCGGTTTACAAAAATACACAAATACTTCAGAATAACATTTTAGAGGCTTTGTGGTAACCCTTACATGACAATTTTGAAATAAGAAACATGTAGAAAGAGCATGACCTGAACCACAGGACATTGTCTGAGAGAGTTGTTGATCTCTATGTCCTTCTGTATGAGCACATATGTTCTTAGATGGAGTTCCTGGGTTATGTGGAGAGGAGAACCAGTGTTGTGTCGAATGGCCTAACATGACTATCTGGCCACTCATGTACTGTGAATATTTGGGAGTCTTAAAAAATAAAAAAGGAAAGAAAACACAAAAGCTAGTCACAATGCCAACAGACAAACATGGCTAGCTGTGTTTGCCTGGAAATATACAGTAGTCTAATGTAAATGCAAGATATATACTATATATATATATATATATGATACAAAGAAATTGAGATAGCCCTACAATGTGTAATCTAAACCAACAAGTAGATACATGTATATATCTTGGTATATATATCTAGTGGCAGTATTACACTATGCGCCTTTGTGCTTTGTATTGTTAAGGTGAAATCTTATTATGAAGATTTCCTGCTTAACGGTGGGTGCATTGATTATAGTCAAGACATTTTATATTCTGTGTTTGGGATTGGCTGCTCAGCTAATAAGGATGTATTCTGGCTACTATTTTAACTCACCAAAATGACTTTCGCTTAATGGAGAGTTTTTGGAGTATATATTTGATGTATAGCCCCTGCAGTCTAAGTGTTCAATTCTCTGCCATTTAGAAGTAAAATCACTTACCGTATATAAGCCGACCCGAATATAAGCCGAGGCCCCTAATTTTACCCCAAAAAACTGGGAAAACTTATTGACTCGAGTATAAGACTATGGTGGGAAATGCCGCAGCTACTGGTAAATTTCTAAATAAAATTAGATCCTAAAAAAATTATATTAATTTAATATTTATTTACAGTGTGTGTATATAATGAATGCAGTGTGTGTATGAATGCAGTGTGTGCGTGTATGAATGCAGTGTGTGTATGAGTGCAGTGTGTGTGTATGAGTGCAGTGTGTGTGTATGAATGCAGTGTGTGTATGAGTGCAGTGTGTGTGTGTGTGTGTGTCTGTGTATGAGTGCAGTGTGTATATGAGTGCTGTGTGTGTGTGTGATGCAGAGCATTGGTGGGGGGGTGGGCATTGTTTTATTATTATTTAATTATTATGTTAACATTATTTATTTCTTATATTATTATTTTTTTTTTATTTTATTATAAGTTTTTGGATAATTTTTTTTTTCGCCCCCCCTCCCTGCTTGTTAGCTGGCCAGGGAGGGGGGCTCTCACTCCCTGGTGGTCCAGTGGATGGGCTGTAGGAGGGGGGCTGGCAGAGAGCTCTTACTTACCTTCACAGCAGCTCCTGTCAGCTCCCTTCTATCTCCTCCGGTCCGTGCAGCTCCCAGGTCAGCTCCCTCTGCAAGTCTTGCGGCCGCGCGGAGCACCGTGGCAACGCTTTGACCCCGCGGCTCTCGCGAGACTTGCAGAGGGAGCTGACCTGGGAGCTGCATGGACTGGAGTAGAGAGAAGGGAGCTGACAGGAGCTGCAGGAAAGGTAAGTTACATCTCTCTGCCAGCCCCCGGTCCTTGTCTGTATTATGGCAAAAAATGTGCTGAATAACTCGTCTTATACTCGAGTATATACGGTACGTTATGTAATCATAGCCACACCTCCCTGCATGTGACCTACACAGTCTCCCTACACATTTGCTGTAACAAGAGATCTAATGTTTGAACTTCCTTCATTGCTCACTTTGTTTAGAATTTTTGTATCTCCTGCTCTGTTAATAACCTACCAATGCCTGCAGCCTCCTATGTGTGATTAAAGTTCAATCAGCAGAGTGGGAGATTAAAAAATGTCTGGAAAAAAACACACTGTGCTGTCAGAAATTTTAATTTTGCTCATAGAAGCTGTGTGCAGGGGCATAAAGTTTTTCGTACTTTTTTACATTTTTAAACAATGAACGTACATACACTCATGAGAGGATACACAGTATATAACATACACAACAATAATGTACCATCTGTCAATAAAATACATAAATACAATTTTGTTGCATATACTAGGTGTAGTAAAAATAGGGGGGAAAAATCAAATATCATGCTTCTGGCTATTTGTAATGGTAATTTTTGGAATTCAACTTCCGGCAAAATTTATAGGAAATTAAAACTAATGTCTGTATACGCATATAATGTCCACATTTAGTTACATGAACTATTTGTATAAAAAAGGTAATGACATCTACTGCTACTGCCTGTGAGATTAGAATGCATAGTTCACTGTTTCCCTCATTCCTTCTCTGGGGTCAAAAAATGAAGTCATAAAGTTTGACATACAAATGTGCTGGTCAGTGCTGTCATTTGCAGTCCCTCTGTAGAGAGGAAATTGAGTCCTGGTATATTTGTATTTTCTTGTATATTCTGTATTTTCTGCAAGGTTAAAAATGGTAATGGAGAAGAGGTTGCTGGGAGGGAACAGTTTAGTATAAATATTGAATCTATATCAAATCATGTAAAAAGTTTACATTGTTTTGTGTTGTTCAACCACTTATGGAAAAAGTGCAATCATCTTTTAAATGTTTTATTGAAAGATACATTTTAAATGTAAAAGGATGCAATGCTTTAAATAGAATTTTGGGAGCTTGTAGTAAATGGAATGGTTAGTTATTTATTATATCTGTGAATACATTCATTGTTTCCATGCCAGTCTAATCATAAAATGGCATAGATTAATAGCAAGTGACATTTTAACATCTATAGTGAAAGAAATGACTGTTGCAAAAGAATTATCATATGCAGTGGGACCTATTAAACTTCACTCACAAATCATGTCTTTGTTGTATGAATGTGTGATTGGAAATGCAAAGCTAAGCTGTCAGAATTTGTTTAACTAATGACTCCGAGTTGTTAAAAAATTTAACCATGGACTTTTTGTTTTGTGCTTCAAAGAATTCAGAATGTTTCTTTTATTAATTTGTTTGTCGTTCAGTATAAAACGTGTACCATTTTTTTTTTTTTTTTTTTTGTTCAACCTTGACTGAGCAAATGTTATGGCAAATTATGGAAAAATGCTATTTATTACTTTCATAAAAACAACTAAACAATACAACCCATCATGAACAAAGTGCGTGCATATATATCCATAAAACATGGATTGAGATGTTAAATATCATTATTATATTTGGCAAGTGCATCTTTGGTCAACTTTGCCTCTAATTAAATCCCACTGAAGATGCAAAGAGAAAATATGACTACATTTGTGTGTTTAATAAAAGCTGTTTTTTTCTCCAACTATATTGTCATCAATAAAGGATATGAATAATACATATGTAATTTTTAATTTATTTTTCATATTGTTTTCTTATGTATAGGAAGTCGGTTAATCTACTATGACTCCTTATAGAGACTGTAAATCGTTCTATGATTATTTAAAATTGTGGCATGAAGTCACAGTGTTTTGAATAACCTAGCATTTTCATTTATATTTTTAAGTTTAACTGCTATTTATTTGTTTATTTAAAATTTAATTTAAAAAAAAGGAAAAATTTTAAAGATAAAAGATATTTATTTTCATAGAAATGTTAATGCCGTTTTTTTGTGTATGCTTTATTTTGAGGAAAACGTAGTACATGCAAATTAAAGAGTATTAATAACTGTATGCAATATTTGAATGTCAGATGTGGTTGAAGTCAACTATCACTTAGAGATTACTGAAGAAAAAAAAAGATGTTCAAAGCTTCCAAATTAGAAGCTGATTATTAGCATTTAAGTTATTATTTAATATCAGTTTGGAGTTAACACAAGCTATATTTAAGTAGCGATTAATATATTTAAAAGTATTTGGATTCTTTTCCTCATATATTTTCGCATTTTTATTTATTTATATCTTTTAGAAGAACATGTTTGAAGTTTTGAATCAGGGCCAGACTAGAACAAAAATGTGGTTCTTGTGTTTAACCCCTTAAGGACCAAACTTCTGGAATAAAACGGAATCATGACATGTCACACATGTCATGTGTCCTTAAGGGGTTAAAGATATAGCATCCCAATAAGACGGGAGGTACTAGAGAAGAATTATGTTATGTCATCCCCAAGGAAAAGTATGCCACCCAAAACAAGTATGTTAATATAATGCGCCTCTAAAGCATCCTATTTGCAGAGTCTTGGTTGGGGAAAAAAATCTGTGTTTGCATTGCCTAGTGCAAGTGAATTTAATGACATGCTGGTACTGCATTTGCTGTTAAGTTGTCTATAGTGGATGCAAAGTCAGTGCAGTGTGTGTATAAAGTGTAGTATAGGTGTTTTAATGCATAGTTTGTGTGTTGGGTTGTATTTTCATATATAAGGGATTTCGTGTTTGTGTATGGGAGGTTATTGTGTGTGTATAATGTAGGTATGTGCATGAGCAAAAAATTTGGTTCGGTTCGGCACTTCCGAAATTTGGGACTTTGGCAATTCAGCACTTCAGCACTTTGGTTCGGTTGGGTTTGGTTCGGCACTTGCGAAATTCGGGACTTCAGGAATTCAGCAATTCGGGACTTCGGCACTTCAGCACTTCGAGAATTCGAGACTTCGGCAATTCTCTAACCATCCGAATGTCCGAATTGTCGAAATAAAAAAATAAATAAAAAAATAAATAAAAAAAATCCTACCTAGGATCCTTCAGCCGTATACATAAACTTGGTAAAAGGATCATTGTATTAAGTTTGTGTTGTGGTGACAGTTCTTATTAGATTACAAGCTTGTTCAAGCAAGATTCACAATACCCTTTTATTTCCTATAAATTATACATAATTTAAATTATACGTATACGTAAATCAAATTGCAAAGCATCAGATATTGTGATGTGACTCCTAAAGGTTTTTAGACATTTTAATATATTTAAGTTTATGATGTGTGTGTATATATATATATATATGTATAGGGCTCCCTAGTCTTTCATGTATTAGTGTAAATCTCGTATATAAGTTAGTAGTTTTTATCTTTACAAATAACAATAACCATGGTATTAATAATATTTTTTGCATCGGTTGTTGATTTCTATCCACTTTTATCTTGCCTACTGCACAGAAGAAGGTTCTTTGAAGTTAGAAAATGATAGATGTGTGATCCTCTGCAAAAAGGTTGTATTATCAGACTCTGTACAAACATTTGGAATATATATACATGAGCCACCCCCTCACTCATTCACTAAACAGCAATTTCAAAGCTCCCAGAATGTAATATTTTTTTATTTTATTATTTTTTTTTTTAAAACACCTAACCTAGGCAAAAATAATGGGGGTTCAGTTTAGTACAATATATGCTTCCACAACACCAAAGTAACACATTTTTTGGGAGGTAATATCCTAGCAATTTTATTTATATATATATATATATATATATATATATATATATATATATATATATATATATATATATATATATACACATGAGATGAGAGCTTGTTGATTAGATTTTTCATTTTTAAGTTAAAAAGTATTTTGTTTTACCCATTTCTGGCCAAATATTTTTACAGTGTTTTGCCTTTTTTAAATTAACAACAGAATGTCATCCTATATTACTACAAAGAAGGTATAAACACATGGATAAATTAAAACAAAGATTGCGAAAACATATTTTTTATTTCAATTCTCTCTAAAACTCACAGCTGATATTTACCATATGTTTATGTGTTAACTAATTAATTTTTTTTCTAATAAACATAATTTCTTTAATTGAAAACCGCCTTAAACATGTGGCAGTGAAAAAGTTAACGCAAAAACAGAGATAGTTATGCCACAGCAAAAAAAAATAAAAAAAATAATAATAATTCTGGAAAATACCAGGAAATTTAAATTAGTAAAATATTGATGTATCCCTTTTCTTGACATGACCAGCAACGATAAAATTTTAAGTGCAAGACTTATGCTAATACCAGAAGAACTGAATTTTGACGAAGACTATCAATTTCATTTACTTATATTCCAAGACAGCAGTATAGAAATATGTTAAGCAGTTATCTATTTGAAGCTTTAAGTCTGAATTTAGCAAGTTCAAGCATCACTGCTCTTGTCTTTTATCCAACAAAATGTGTCCTTTAAAGATATTATACAGTTTCACACCTGATTGAATAAAGAATATAAGAATATATTTTGAGGCATATCTATTCTAAGAGCTCTTATCATTCCTTAATACTGAAATTTCTACATTTCAATATCTTTAGACCAGTTTAAAAAGAGGAAGGTAAAATATACTTCTTTCTGCTAAAAGGAAAACTTTTTCAATTTACAACTTGCTAATATTTGCATAGTTGAAAAGGTGTGCTTTACCAGTACCAGTAATGCATTTAAAATAAGCATTTACATTTTTTTGGTGTGCATATAAATAAATAAATATTAGATAAACCCACTTTTGAATGGTGCTCATTCAGCCAGTGCAACCAGTAAGTGGTTGAGCCCTTTTGTTAAAAAAATAATAATAATAATAATATAATCCAGTCACCTATTCCTTTGAAGAAATGACCAAATATATGGGCAACTTCACCAAGGTATATAGTCTTGCATCCTAAAAAAAATGTCTAGCTTGCCTTAGAGCACAGTGTGTTTAATTTAGAATTCCTTATACACTGCTACAGTCTGCATGTGTGATTTAAGTTCAATTAACAGAGCAGGAGATAAAACCTCACTGTGCTGTAAGATCTGATAGACAAATAAAAAAAAATATAATTCATGGAGCTTATGTGAGTCACAATCAGAGGTGTGGCAAGTACTATATAAACAGAAACAAAAGTGATTTAACTACTAAGTGAAGAAGAGCATTGTAGAGAATTAGGCAGGGACATGCAGGCATCTGATCTATACACCAAAACGGCATCATTAAGCTAAAGCAGTTTGGTGATCAGTGTGTCCCTTTAATATAAGCACTAAGACAATGAAATATATGTTTTTCTTGTTAGGCCAAATTCTCTTGGATTCAACCAGTGCTCAGGCTGCACGAATACAAGTAGCAGTTCTTGAAAACATTCCAAAGAATGTAAGACATTGCACTCTAGCGCACTTGATTGTATGCATTTCATGTTAAGCTATGTTGTCATGATCAATTTATCTTCTCAGTTCCTTTAAATACTATGTCCTGATGTTTTGTTTTTCATTTCTGCAAATATTTTTGCTTAACCATATTCATTACAGCATATTAGTGTCCTTACATTTTTAAACTATGGTCTTAAACGGAATTATACGTGGAAACATAATGGTGAAGTGTGTATTATAGGCAGATAATGTAATTGAGAAGGTCTGGGAACATCATGGCCCATGGTTTATAGATGTGGTCTGAATATAGAGATTATTTTCCACAAACAGTTTTCACTGTTAAATATATGATAGAATATATCTATTTTTTTCCTTTATATTTTTTTTTACATATTATAGCAACTAAAGTATCAGAGATCGCTTGTGATCTGCAGAGAGAAACATGCTTACACAAGCATATCCACATCAATGTACAGTGTATATATTTTTTTAGATGATATAAGTGTTATCTCTGCTTTATTAAGGTACATTTCTAACTTTTTATACATATTTTAGTATCATTTAAACATAACTTTTGTTGAAAAGAAAGTTAATATAATGCTTCTTTAATTTTCCTTCCTCTTATCGTTCATATTTTTCAAATGTAATAACACACACACACACACACATATATATACAAATACTTTTGACCAAAATGCATCAAACTTGAAAGAGTACATTCACACATTTACTTAATGTTCTGTTAAATACCTGCTTTTTTTTAAGCAATATGACTATATTACTTTGGATTTTCTTGCTTCAACAAAAGCAGCTATTTAGCACCATGTTAAGCTCTATTATTGTACGTACGTGTGCACATTTGTTATACTCATAAACGCATGTGTCTGATACAAAATTTGGTCTCAGCATATCATTTGCTGTAATAAATGATATAGCTATGTTTTTCTGACATATAATAAAACCATGTTTTGTTACAGTACTTTTCTGGTACATAATATTAGTAAGTTTTGAAGTTGTTTATTACAACTTGTTCACACACTTGCAATTTGTTATCAGCCTACTTCCTGCTGTTTTTATATAAAGCCTTTCAGCAGAATAGAGTAGCTTACATTTTATATTAGTTTGTGCTCAAGGAAGTAATTTGTATACTATCAGTATAAAAAGAAGTTACAAGAAAAATAATTATACAATACATGGAAATCATTATATTTCACCTTGTTTCCATTTGAATATTTGTTTATTATTTTTGTATAGAAATATCTGAGAGATCCAGAGAGAAGAAGTCATGAAAAATGCATCTGTTGACCAACTGTCTACTCTAGACTGTTTTAGAACCAGAAACATGACTAGAACACTCTTTTCCTGCTCTCCTATACTCAAAAGCCTGTATATATGTTGTACAATGCGTATTGCCACATTTATGTCTTGTTATTTATTCCACCTGTCTCTTTGACAATAATAAGGAGGAAGTAAGTTGACTACCCAGACTGGGAAGCAACTTTTGATGTGTCCCGGGGCGACCAATTAGGGGTTAACCCTTACAAATTTGTATAGATAGAGAAGCAGACCCAGTGGGTCAGAGAGGATAGGGCGCCCCCTAGTGGATATCTATATATACATATGTACAGAGGATAAAATATAACTTTTAATAGTTAATGCATAAAAATGCTTAAGGTAAGGACCCGGAAACAGAAATAAAGTGAAAGTGAAAATATCATACAAAAAATAATAATAATAAAGAAAAAGTAAATAAAGAAAAAATAATAATAATAACTAGATGGGAGGATATAAATGGATGTGAGAGCGTGCTGGGTGGGGATAAAGTAACTTGAGCTGATGTCTCAAGAGTTACTGTATGAAAAAACGCACCCCCCAAAAACAGCTGTCTATCTCACAACTACACAGTAAACTCTTAGTTAACTCGTGCTGTACACCCTCCGTATATTCCCACTGACAGTATCCAGTACGGAATCTGATGGGGTAGAAACAGTGGCACACTGTAGTATGCCTCTAGAGAGGGGTATTGACGCAACAAAAGAGTAACATTAAGAGTAAGTGTATCAAATAGTGGAGATCTGTCTAAGGATTATACTAGTGTATCTACAATTGATACAGCTGTGGGAGCAATGCCTCTGGGGTTGGGGAACAGGGTTCGGTGAGGAGAGGGTAACCAACGCTGTTGAGACAGTGCTAAAAGGCACTAACCACCCGTTTATGCAGTGGTGTCTTGGAAGGAATATCGCTCTATACCCGCCAAACAACCCCCCATTCGTACCCCACTTGAATAGAGATACTGCATCTCTCGGGGATGGCTGCAGGAACAGAGTCTTGGTGTATAGAGAGCGCTCACTAGCTGTCATGCGGGGTTATCTAGGACCAGATGTGGACCAGCCAACTTGCTGGACTTGGAGAATGGTTTTAAACAAATTTGAATTATAAATTTTAAACACTTGGTAAATTCCCCCTGTACCCTTGTCGCATACAGCACCGGCTCACTATATCAAAACACCAATTCCGTCCCCTAGTCGCCACCCCTCTAAGTCTAAGAGAAACTCTGTATCACTTGTGAGGATCAATTCCGATTTGCTCAGCTTGCTATCTAGTTATCCAAACAAACAGACTCGTAGCATATCCTCCCTATCTGCCTCCCATAGGCAGGCAGATAGGGAGGATATCTGGTCCTAGATAACCCCGCATGACAGCTAGTGAGCGCTCTCTATACACCAAGACTCTGTTCCTGCAGCCATCCCCGAGAGATGCAGTATCTCTATTCAAGTGGGGTACGAATGGGGGGTTGTTTGGCGGGTATAGAGCGATATTCCTTCCAAGACACCACTGCATAAACGGGTGGTTAGTGCCTTTTAGCACTGTCTCAACAGCGTTGGTTACCCTCTCCTCACCGAACCCTGTTCCCCAACCCCAGAGGCATTGCTCCCACAACTGTATCAATTGTAGATACACTAGTATAATCCTTAGACAGATCTCCACTATTTGATACACTTACTCTTAATGTTAATCTTTTGTTGCGTCAATACCGCTCTCTAGAGGCATACTACAGTGTGCCACTGTTTCTACCCCATCAGATTCCGTACTGGATACTGTCAGTGGGAATATACGGAGGGTGTACAGCACGAGTTAACTAAGAGTTTACTGTGTAGTTGTGAGATAGACAGCTGTTTTTGGGGGGTGCGTTTTTTCATACAGTAACTCTTGAGACATCACCTCAAGTTACTTTATCCCCACCCAGCACGCTCTCACATCCATTTATATCCTCCCATCTAGTTATTATTATTATTTTTTCTTTATTTATTTTTTCTTTATTATTATTATTTTTTGTATGATATTTTCACTTTCACTTTATTTCTGTTTCCTTAAGCATTTTTATGCATTAACTATTAAAAGTTATATTTTATCCTCTGTACATATGTATATATAGATATCCACTAGGGGGCGCCCTATCCTCTCTGACCCACTGGATCTGCTTCTCTCTTTGACAATAAAGCTCAAAAAATAGAAAAACAAAACAAGCAAGTTTAATAAATAATTATGAATATAGCAACCTATATTGTACATGTAGCGTAATGTGCTTCGCCAGAGTACCTTCATGTTGCTAAGGGCTGTCCTTTTGTTACTTTATTTCTGTTACCTTCCCTGTTGGTTACTTGTAGAAACAAGTAACAATATAATATTTGCTCTCATTCGTCTGGTTGTTCGGTAAGAATCCTGTTTCAGCTATTTTTCACCATATGGTTTGACGAATGAACCAACTACGGAACTACCAGGCCACCCAGGAGAGGAGCGTGGCATCAATTGACCTCCCTAACTTGGTTCCTAAGATTTAAATTGCCAACCGCACAAACTAACTGGGTGTTCCCTGGATAGCCGCCATTCGGGATACGAACACGTGGCGTCGGCCATCTTAGTATAAGACGTACACCAGCAGTGTTTGGTCGTCGAATGTCTGGAACATAAATTGGACACGCGACGGCACGAACACCGCAGATACTTCCATCCTCACATAAACAGAGGAAACAGAGTGGCGTTCGGTAAAAAGAACCATACAAGCGAGAGGAATGAAACGAACAAAGACACAAACCATTCTGTTGTATATTTTTAACAGAGACTGACCACACACCCAAAACTCATGGAACTATTCTCAGCTTACACCTCATGTGCGGTCGGTAAAACTAAGACCTCCATAAAACTCCCGAACCCCTGAACCGATCTGGGTGATTTTTCAGTATGTCGCAGGGGATGTTGGAATTATGAATGTAGGATATGTTTTGGGGGTATTTCCAGAAAATTATGAAAATTTATATTTTTCTGTTTTGGGATAATTGAGTTGATACAGTAATTAACTCAATAATCCCCTGAGCAGAGGGGAGGGGTTGCTTGTAATGTATGGGAGTATTTTATGACCGGACTCTGTGTTTATTGGTGGATGTATATTTTTATCGGTACCCCACAAGGTTCACGTGGGTAGTAACCTTTAGGGGAAAGCCTGCATAAAAGGCCAGCCTGGCCATTAAAAGTTCAGTTCTCCTCCTAAGGCAGACCTGTGCAATAATCATGCTGTCGAATCAGCAGCTTAATATGCCACACCTGTGAGGTGGATGAATTATCTCGGCAAAGGAGAAGTGCACACTAACACAGATTTGTGAACAATATTTGAGAGAAATGGGCCTTTTGTGTACATAGAAAAAGTCTTAGATCTTTGAGTTCAGCTCATGAAAAATGGTGGCAAAAACAAAAAAAAATGCATTTATAATTTTGTTCAGTGTAATTGGACATTAATAAAAAAAATATGCATTGCAAAACAGGTTAAAATTAAAAAGGAAAATATAAAACTATTACTTGCTATATCAATATAAGATGTTTCTGTATTAAGTAAATTGGTGTGGAAAAATATACACCATACAAATCAGATTTAAATTCTAATCATCTTGCCAAGTCAGTTTAACCCCTTAAGGACACATGACATGTGTGACATGTCATGATTCCATTTTATTCCAGAAGTTTGGTCCTTAAGGGGTTAAAGGGTTACTTCTGTTTTTTGAAGTCTTATGTGCAGAATTTCAGTATGGAACTTTAAACATACATAGATATTGGGCTACCTGCCAGAAGTGTAACTCCACCTCCAGCAGAATTGTTAGCATTCCTGGCTTGGTAATGTCAATTCTGTGCAAATGTCTGGTCACAGAGGGGCATCCATTGGCTGAGAGTGCCTCTAGGCAATGAATGCGCAGTAGGATCAGTTAATAGCTTCTGCATAAGCTTGATGCTTGTCAGACGCCAATATTGAATATGCTGATTTTACTTGTTTGCTGATGAGTGAGACCAGGCCAGAGGGCATCAGTATTAAAACAGTTTCCACATTACTGGGGAATGGCATAAGGGTACTCTGAACATCATAACTACTACAGCTTGGAATAACTCGTTAATTACAGAATAATATTTACAGTATACACTGTATAATATATACATTATGATGAGATCATTGCTGGGAGGAAGTGACTGCCCCAGTCACTCCTCCCAGCTCTCAGAGCTCATGCGGGAGGAAGGAGGAAGAGGGAGGGTGTCAGAGTGTGAACTCTGACTCCCATCAGGCTTGGCCCCCACTGGACACCAGGGAAAGTCACAAAAGGTAGGAAACAGGAAACATTTTGTATGTGTCTGTGTGTGTGTCTGTGTCTCTGTATGTGTGTCTGTCTCTGTGTGTGTCTGTGTGTGTGTGCCTGTATGTGTGTGTGTGTGTATGTGTCTCTGTATGTATATGTGTGTGTCTCTGTATATGTGTGTGTCTCTGTATGTATGTGTGTGTCTCTGTATGTTTATGTGTGTGTGTCTGTATGTGTGTGCGCATGTGTCTCTGTATGTGTGTGTCTGTGTTTCTGTATGTATGTATGTATATGTGTGTGTCTCTGTATGTGTCTGTGGCTCTGTATGTGTCTGTGTCTCTGTATGTGTGTACCTCTGTCTCTGTATGTGTTTTTATGTCTGTATGTGTGTGTTTGTCTGTGTCTATGTATGTGTCTCTGTATGTATGTGTCTGCATGTGTGTGTATGTGTCTGTATGTGTGTCTGTGTGTATGTATGTGAGTGTCTGTATGTATGTATGTGTGTACAGGGCCGCCATCAGGGCATGACAACCGTGACAATTGTCACGTGTATTAGCTTAACTGCCGCCGGTGCATCTGCACAGGGGGCCCACACGCTGATGGGGCCCATCAGGTGGCCCAAGCATTTAGGGCCACCCAATGGGCCCTATTATCTTCAGGGGCCCGGTCAGTGCTGTAATAGCGCGACCGGGTCCCTTTAAAAAGAAAATGCAGCCGGAAAGCAAGTGCTGCTGGGAGGGAGTGATGTCCGGTCACTTCCTCCCTGTTTACTCCGCGCGGGGGAAGGAGAAGAGAAAGGCCGCGAGGAGAGGCAGCCGGCGCACATCATCCCCAGCCACCCTCCTGCGACGAAATGGTAAGGAAGAGAGGAGGGTGGCTGAAAATGAGGTGTGTGTATGTATGCCAGTGTGCCAGAGTATGTATGTGTGTATGCCAGTGTATGTATGCCAGTGTGCCAGTGTATGTATGTGTGTATGCCAGTGTATGTATGCCAGTGGGCCAGTGTATGTATGCCAGTGTGCCAGTGTAGGACTGTGTGTATGCCAGTGTATGCCAGTGTATGTATGTGTGTATGGCAGTGTGCCAGTGTATGTATGTGTGTATGCCAGTGTATGTATGTGTGTATGCCAGTGTGCCAGTGTATGTATGTGTGTATGCCAGTGTATGTATGCCAGTGTGCCAGTGTATGTATGTGTGTATGCCAGTGTATGCATGTGTGTATGCCAGTGTGCCAGTGTATGTACGTTTGTATGCCAGTGTGCCAGTGTATGTATGTGTGTATGCCAGTGTATGTATGCCAGTGTATGTATGTATGTATGCCAGTGTATGTATGTGTGTATGCCAGTGTGCCAGTGTATGTATGTGTGTATGCCAGTGTATGTATGCCAGTGTGCCAGTGTATGTATGTGTGTATGCCAGTGTATGCATGTGTGTATGCCAGTGTGCCAGTGTATGTACGTTTGTATGCCAGTGTGCCAGTGTATGTATGTGTGTATGCCAGTGTATGTATGCCAGTGTATGTATGTATGTATGCCAGTGTATGTATGTGTGTATGTCAGTGTATGCCAGTGTATGTATGTGTGTATGCCAGTGTATGTATGTATGTATGTCAGTGTATGTATGTGTGTATGCCAGTGTATGTATGCCTGTGTGTGTATGCCAATGTGTGTATGCCAGTGTGTGTATGTATGCCACAGTGTGTGTGTGTGTGTGTGTGTGTATGCCACAGTGTGTGTGTGTGTGTGTGTGTGTATGTCACAGTGTGTGTATGTATGCCACAGTGTGTGTGTATGTATGCCAGTGTGTGTGTATGTATGTATATATCAGTATGCAGTATGCAGTATGTATATGTATGTTTGTCAGTATGTATGTCTGCATGTATATGTGTGTGTGTGTGTGTGTCAGTATCTCCCTATGCATGTGTGTATGTCTGTTTCAGTATTTGTATATGTTAGTGTGTGTATATTCCTGTGGGCGGGATTTGGAGGCGGGTCCTGTGGGCGGGCTTGAAGGGGGCCCAGACCTTGAGCTGTGTTAGGGGCCCCAAAATTTCTGATGGCGGCCCTGTGTGTGTATGTATGTGTCTGTGGGGGGGGGGGGTAAGTGTGTCTGTCTGTCTGTGTGTGTGGGTGTGTCTGTATGTATCTGTTGGGGGGGCCCACAGATCAGTTTCACACCGGGACCCCATTAAATGTGTGTACGCCACGGCTCCTGTGTGTGGTTAAAGTGCAATTAACAGAGCAGGAGATAAAACTTCTAAAGTAAACCATATTATCTAATATTACTGAAAATAAAACCATTTTTAATACTCCCTGTTTAAGCAACAGCCAAGGGAGATGCGGCTAGGGTTGCATAAACAGAAACAAAAGTGAAGTAACTCCTATATGATAGAAAATTGGGCAATGGGACAGCAGGGGCATGATCTATACACCAAAGCAGCTTCATTAAGCCAAAATGGTTTTGGTGCCTATACTATCCCTTTAGTATTAAGTGTTTAATATAAAGATAATCCATTTTAACAGATCTGATATTGGTTATTGAAGTTTTGTTGAAAAATAGCATAAAGATCAGATTGTGATTACTTTGATATTGTTAATGGCTCATTAGCAGCTGTTCATTTCACAATAAATATCTAACAATACATTGTGATAGAGGTCACATAGCTAACTTGATGAATTTCTTTCAGTTCAATATTTAAAAATACAAATAAATTCACTTTATAGGTTTGGCACTGGGTACACTAGTTCAGGGATAGGCAACCTTCGGCACCCCAGATGTTGTGGACTACATCCCCCATAATGCTCTTACACACATAATGCTGACAAAGCATCATGGGAGGTGTAGTCCAAAACATCTGCAGTGCCAAAGGTTGCCTATGCCTGCACTAGTTCATTAGACTGAGACTGAGATCTTGAACTGACAGGTGTTTGAAAATAACTTCAATGCCATTTTGAACTTATTTTGTGCGTTTCAATTAACACACCTGATGTAATATAACTCTATGAAGTGTACTCAAACCTTTCACCAGTATTGTATATTTGTAGCAAAATGTCAGTAATAAAAATATTTAAAACATACAGCTTTTTATTATTCATAAAACTGATAGACTTTATATAATCCCTAATTAATGATCACATTGCCATATTCACTTGTGCATGCCCCAAATCCCTTTTTCCTTTTGCGCAGTTCTCATTATCAAAATTACACTCTGCATCATGATCAACATCTGATTCTGAAAGCTCTCCAAATATTTTAATCATTTGATTTAAATCAGTGTATTTCATTGAAGAAATGTTAAGTCACTTATGTTAACGGTTGTTCTACAAGTCTGCAAACATATGCTTGCACGTATTATCCAAAATATTAATAATCACAAAATTTGTATTTAACACAAAGAAATCAGTTCAATCTTTTTACTCCACATTTTTTTTTAAATAAACTTGCCTTATTTTTTTATTAGGGAACTGCAAAGACTAATACAAAATAATATGAAAACTAAACAAGCATAATAATTCAGAGTCTGGTAGTAATTAACTCATGTCAGGTATTTGCCATACTATTTGTCAGGGGTGTTGATAGATGTGACGGTAGTAGAAAATATCCCCGTCAAGCATTCCCTTCTTCCCATAAAAGTAAAATCACCCAATATTCCACAAGTAGAAATATCCCTGGAATCGCCGAATAATCCACACATGAGCCAAAACTTAATGCTGGAACAAGACTGATTTACTGGCACACAGAACTCACAATTTATGCAACACAAAACTCCTCCTCTGGGCCAGGCTAGATAATTGAGTCTTAGCAATATACATAGCTCAATTATCTGCTGGCCAGAACATTTACAGTTTAACATACTTTTTACCTAACATTCATAACTATAAAACCATACATCACATTTACATAAAAATTACATATTCACAATCAATCCATTCGGGGGAACAACATACTCAAAAATCATACGAATTGGACCAGGGGTTCAAAAGTTAGTACAAATGTGCATTTGACCTTCTGGAAGCATGGTTTAAGCAGATTTTATAGAGGCCTCTATCCTGGAGACAAAGGGGAAAGTAATTCAATTATCCAGGGCTAGAGGCAGACTCCATTAACCACATGGTTACAAAAAGACATAAAACACTTTAAAATACATTCATTCTTGACATTTGGAACCGAACAATATAGACCTTAAAATAGCAGGGAGAGAATTAAACTGATGCATATAGGCAATTGCATAAAAGTCCTTCACAATGGCCCCCCTTTTTCTCCCTGCTCTGGCAACTCGGTTGGACCTTTCCTGGTCCAGTAGGGTTGACGGGTTCAGAGCTTTTAGTCCGAGGTTAAATCCGTTTGGCGTGACAATCCATCGGCATTCCCGTTTTGCTTGCCTGGGCGATAATGAATCGTAAAGTCATAGGGCTGTAAGGCCAAGCTCCAGCGTAGCAACCGGGCGTTGTCCCCTGAAACCCGGTTAAGCCACACCAAGGGGTTGTGATCGGTGATGAGAGTGAAAGCCCGGCCATAAAGGTAAGGTGTGAGTTTTTTGAGTGCCCATACTAAGGCCAAACACTCTTTTTCAATGGTGGCATAACTGACCTCCCTTGGTAACAGCTTCCGACTCAGGTATGCCACCGGGTGCTCTCCTCCATCCTCCCCGATCTGGCTTAGTACTGCCCCCAGTCCAAACATTGAAGCGTCTGTGTGGACAATAAATCTTTTGTTAGGATCTGGGGTAACCAACACCGGAGCATTAACCAGAGCAGTCTTTAGTGCTTGGAAAGCCACCTCGCATTCCGGGGACCACAGGACTTGTCGGGGTAGCTTCTTTTTGGTCAAGTCGGTCAGGGGTTTGGCCAGGGCGCTATAGTCGGGTACAAAGCGTCTGTAATAGCCGGCTGTGCCCAGGAAAGCCATGACTTGTGTCTTGGTGTGGGGAGTGGGCCAATTGGCAGCGGCCTCGATCTTAGCCGGCTCCGGCCGTTGCTTACCACATCCTACTCGGTGGCCCAAATATTGTACCTCTGCCATACCCAAATGACATTTGTCGGGTTTCAGGGTCAGCCCGGCCCCCCTGATCCTATCTAATACTACCCCTACGTGCTCTAAGTGCGCTTCCCATGTATCGCTGTGGATGGCGATGTCATCCAGGTAAGCGCATGCGAAGCTCTGGAGACCCCCAAGTAACTGATCCACCATCCGTTGGAAGGTGGCCGGGGCGTTCTTCATCCCGAACGGCATAACCCGGAATTGGTATAGACCGAACGGGGTGATGAAGGCTGACTTGGGTATGGCATCTTCTGCTAGGGGAATCTGCCAATATCCCTTGCATAGGTCTATTGTGGTCAGATACTTCCCTGCAGAGATACGGTCAAGCAGCTCGTCCATCCGTGGCATCGGATAGGCGTCCGTAACTGTCTTGTCGTTGAGGCGCCGGTAGTCTACACAGAAGCGGGTTGTCCCATCCTTCTTTGGCACTAAGACTACCGGCGAGGCCCAAGGACTTTCTGAGGGTTCGATTACGCCTAGCCAAAGCATCTCATCTATTTCCTTCCGCATCCCTTCCCGGACTGCTTCGGGGATACGGTAGGGAGGCTGTCTCAGGGGTGCCTGTCCTGGAGTCTCTACCTTGTGTATGGCTAGGAGTGTGTATCCAGGCTCCTGAGAGAATGTGACCTGTTTTGTTTTTAGTAAGCGGACAGCTTGAGCCCGCTCTTGCGGCTCCAGCTGTTCACCTAGTTGGACTTTCTCTATCTGGGTCATCCCTTCGTTACTGCCCAATAGGTCGGGAAGGGGTAGGGTCTCTGTGTCTTCTCCTGCTGGTGCACAGATAGCGGCTACCTCCTCTGCCCATTCCCGATAGGCCTTGAGCATGTTGATGTGAAAGGTTCGTTTCACATCTTCATCCTCGCAGCTGGCTATCGTGTAGGTAGTGTCGCATATCTGTCCTATAACTTTATAGGGGCCCTGCCAGGCGGCCTTGAGCTTGTCTGTTCGGACCGGCCTTAATACCATGACCTTTTGGCCTATCTGAAAGCTCCGGTGCCTAGCCCGTCGGTCATACCATACCTTCTGGCGCTGTTGGGCCGCCTGGAGGTTCTCTCGCACTGTCTGGGCTAATTCCTCCATGCGGTCCCTCAGCTCCAGGACATAAGGTACAACCGGGGTCCCCTCAATCTCTGTCTGCCCCTCCCAGTGATCCTTGATGAGATCTAAGGGCCCCCTCACCCGCCTCCCATAGAGAAGTTCGAAGGGTGAGAATCCGGTCGATTCCTGCGGCACCTCTCGGTAGGCAAAGAGAAGGTGTGGCAGGAATCGCTCCCAATCCTTGTACGCCCCCGTGAACGACTTCAACATTTGCTTTAGCGTTCCGTTGAAGCGCTCGCACAGGCCATTAGTCTGGGGGTGGTATGGGGAGCTAGTCAGGGATTTAGCTCCACAGGTTTTCCATATCTGCTGGGTTATCTCGGCCGTGAATTGGGTACCTTGGTCGGACAGAACCTCCTTGGGAAAGCCTACTCGGGAAAATACTTTAACTAGGGCCTCTGCTACGGTCTCAGCCTGTATGTTCGAGAGAGCTACCGCTTCGGGGTAACGGGTGGCGTAGTCTACTATGGTGAGTATATACCGCTTGCCGGAACGGCTAGGTTGGGCCAGGGGCCCTATAATGTCCACGGCTACCCTTGTGAACGGTTCTTCAATAATGGGCATGGAAACTAGTTTAGCCTTTGGGTGGTCTCCCTTTTTACCTATACGTTGGCATACCTCGCACGTTTGACAATACGCCCTGACGTCGTCGGATACGCCAGGCCAGAAGAAGTTCTGGGTTATCCGATACCCTGTCTTGCGTATTCCCAAATGGCCTGCCAAGGGTACGTCGTGCCCAATCCTCAACAACTCCTGCCGGTATTTCCGGGGAACTACCAGCTGGCGTTTTTGCTTAGGCCCTGGTGCATTACCCCGGGTCTCGGTGAGCCTGTACAAGCGGCCTTTCTCCCAGATAAATTGCTCCTTCTCCAACCCCCCTTGGCCCCTCCTGGCTTTCTCTCGATACTTTCTGAGGGAAGGGTCTCTGTTCACCTCACGCCCAAAGTCTTCTGGGGTGTCCCAGGGTAGGGGTTCTACAGTCAAGGGTAGGTTGGGTTGGCTTACCTGGGTCTCAGTAGGAAGCGAATGGCTCTCGGCAGCGCGACTTTGTGCTCTGATGGTTACTGCGTGGGCCTCCTGAGCGGGGGTAGAGGCAAACGTCGAAGTCAGGGGGCCAATGTCGTTGCCCAAGATGACTTCAGAAGGTAAGTCTTTCATGACGCCCACATGAACATTGCCAGCTCCCGCACCCCAGTCTAGGTGTACCAGTGCAGTAGGAATACGGTATACTGCCCCCCTGCCACTCTCACAGCAATTGATTTCCCCGGTCTCTCTGATGCCTTAATAAGGTGTCTTTGTACCAACGTGATGGTCGCCCCACTGTCTCTTAATCCCCGGGCGGTTTTTCCGTTAACCATGACCAGCTGACAATGGTGTTTCCTGTTGTCCGTAATAACAGATTGTACCATGAGGGCTTCATAAAGGGTGCCCAATGGTTCTTCCTGACCCAGCTCCTGGGGATCCCAAGCCGAGTCTACACAATGGGCTGCTGCTGGTGGGCGGTAACCAGGTCGAGTCCGATTTGACCTGGTGTTGTTGTCCATGGGGCAATTCTGCTTGATGTGACCCAGCTTTTCGCACCGGAAGCAGCGTTGTTCCTTGTCCTCCTGGCGTGGATAGCGAGGGTTAGATGTCACCGGTCTGTTAGGAGGTCGGTATCTAGCGGCTGGTGGGTGGTAGGGCACCGTTGGTCGTGGAGGTTGTACCCGTGGCGTGACTGGGTTTGTCTTGCGGGTATCCGCATATTCATCCGCCAACTTAGCGGCCTCTGGTAGAGTCATGGGCCTGCGATCTCTCACCCAGTCTTTGACATCCGTCTGGATGTTATCGTAAAATTGCTCCAGGAGCATTAGTTGCAAAATGTCCTCTGCGGTGGTGGCCTGGCTGCTGTTAACCCAGTTAGAGGCCGACAGGGATAACTGGCATGCCCATTCCACGTAAGAGTCTTTCGTGGTTTTGCGTGAGTCCCTGAACTTTTGTCGGTAGGACTCTGGGGTTACTGCATAACGAGCCAGGAGCACTTCTTTAACCCTGGCGTAGCTATGGATCTCCTGCTCTGGCACGGTCCGGAAAGCATCAGAAGCTTTGCCTGACAGTTTGCCGGCCAATATTGAAACCCACTCTCCTCTATCTATTCGGTGCAGGTTACATTGTCGCTCAAAATCTGCCAGGTAATTATCAATTTCACAGTCTTCTTCATTAAAAGCTTTAAAAGCGCTAAACGGAATCTTCCTTGTGTCTGCTGTGCTGTACTCACTGTTTGGAGAATGTGTGGCTGCTTGTTGGACTGCTGCCAGTTCTAACTGTAGCTTTGCGTCTCTTATTTGTTTAGCCTCCTCCGCTAACAGGTTCATCACTTTCAGCACCACATCTGCCGTTGGGTTCGGACCGAACCATGCTAGCTTCTCTCTCATTGCCTTGTTGGCTGGTGATTCCTCCTCCTGAATCACTGGTGTCTCCATCTCTTGTACTGCTGGCGTTGCTGCAACCAAGTTCTCCTGGTCTAGCTCCATTAATTCTGCTATGATGACCCGCTTGGTTTTGTTGCTAGCAATCCTTCCACGGACTTCCAGTAGTTCTTTCAGTGTATTTCTTTTAAGCAGGGTGTACCAGCCTTCCATTCACTGTTCCCAGTGTCTGCTTGGAATCCTGGTGTAAAGGAAAGTAGAAGGGAAAATCCCGCCGCTGCCAACCAGTTGTGACGGTAGTAGAAAATATCCCCGTCAAGCATTCCCTTCTTCCCATAAAAGTAAAATCACCCAATATTCCACAAGTAGAAATATCCCTGGAATCGCCGAATAATCCACACATGAGCCAAAACTTAATGCTGGAACAAGACTGATTTACTGGCACACAGAACTCACAATTTATGCAACACAAAACTCCTCCTCTGGGCCAGGCTAGATAATTGAGTTTTAGCAATATACATAGCTCAATTATCTGCTGGCCAGAACATTTACAGTTTAACATACTTTTTACCTAACATTCATAACTATAAAACCATACATCACATTTACATAAAAATTACATATTCACAATCAATCCATTCGGGGGAACAACATACTCAAAAATCATACGAATTGGACCAGGGGTTCAAAAGTTAGTACAAATGTGCATTTGACCTTCTGGAAGCATGGTTTAAGCAGATTTTATAGAGGCCTCTATCCTGGAGACAAAGGGGAAAGTAATTCAATTATCCAGGGCTAGAGGCAGACTCCATTAACCACATGGTTACAAAAAGACATAAAACACTTTAAAATACATTCATTCTTGACATTTGGAACCGAACAATATAGACCTTAAAATAGCAGGGAGAGAATTAAACTGATGCATATAGGCAATTGCATAAAAGTCCTTCACAATAGAGAAGGGCTGACCTGGACGGGAGACTTGTTTTGGATCTTCAAAAGCTTGAGTCTGTCTTTGGCACCCATTCATGTTAGCCAAATGTCCACTGCAAGTCCTTGGAAATTTGAGAGAGAAGTCACACCTCCAATTATATAATTTGTGATAGTGCCACTCAGTGACAAAAATTCAGCTGGGGACACAGTGGGCATGTGAGTTTAAAGGACCACTATGGTGCCAGGAAACATACTCGTTTTCCTGGCACTATAGTGCCCTGAGGGTGCCCCCACCCTCAGGGTCCCCCTCCTGCCGGGCTGGATGGAGAGGAAGGGGTTAAACTTACCTCTTTCTCCAGCGTCGGGCAGGGAGCTCTCCTCCTCCTCTCAGCCTCCTCTCCTCCTCTTCGGCTGAATGCACATGTGCGGCAAGAGCCGCGCGTGCATTCAGTCAGT
Organism: Pelobates fuscus; assembly: GCF_036172605.1. Lineage (NCBI taxonomy): Eukaryota > Metazoa > Chordata > Amphibia > Anura > Pelobatidae > Pelobates > Pelobates fuscus. The sequence goes on from NC_086328.1 coordinate 27,643,345, forward strand.
CCTTAGGAAAGCATAATTAATGCTTTCCTATGGACGCTGTGATTTTCACAGTGAGAAGCGTGGAAGCCCTCTAGCGGCGGTCAATGAGACAGCCCCTAGAGGCTGGATTAACCCATTGATAAACATAGCAGTTTCTCTGAAACTGCTATGTTTATAGAAAAAAAGGGTTAATCCTAGCTGGACCTGGCACCCAGACCACCTCATTAAGCTGAAGTTGTCTGGGTGCCTATAGTGGTCCTTTAATGCCTGTTCAGAGCAGCCAACGTGCAGAGCTCTGTTGAAGCACTCTGACATTGGGAAATTGATCTTTGTTTCTTAAGCAGAGTGCAAACTAATGTAATGATATACTTGTCTAGTATTTGCTGGTATCTTGCTCCAGATACTAGAGGACAATACAAGGACAGGGCTGGGAGAGGGTGTGTGTGGAGACTGTCTATTGTATATGTGTGTAGTGGTTGCTTATGGGGTTGGATACCTGAAGGTTGCTTATGGGGTTGTGTGTGTGGGCAGATGCTGCCTCTGATGTTGTGTGTGTATGGAGGCTACATAAAGTATTGCGTCTATGGGGATGCTGCTTGTGGGGTTGCATGTTTGCAGATATGCTGCTTGTGGGGTTGAGTATGTGATGGTATAGCTGCCTGTGGGGTTGCATGTGTGTGGATGGGGCTATTTGCAGAGTAGTGTATGTGTGGAAAGGACTGTTTGTGGTGTGGTGTATGTGATTGTGTAATGGGAGTGTATTGTGTGAGGCGATAAAGACTGTAAAGTGCTTGTGGGGCATTATAGGGGCTGTAGTGTATGTGTTTATAGCACAGGGCTCTGGTGAGTTTTTTGGGGAAGATAAGGGCTGCAGTTTTCTGAGGATATAGAGACTGTAGTGTTTTGTGTGTTTGATGAGGAAAGGTGCTGAAGTGTGGGGATATACATAGCTCATGTGTTTGGGGGTGATGGGCTAAAGCAGAGGATAGGGTCTGAAGTGTGGTGGGGAGGCTAGGGACTCAAGGGTATGGATCAGGGGATAAGGACTTATGTGTGTGTGGGATAGGGGCCGCAGTGAAGTAAATGGGAGTACTTAAAACATACTAATTATAAATTTGAAGTTTATTGATGCTGATAGAATAAATCTTCTACTATACAAATGTCACTATATGTGCAGAATGCTAATGGAGGATTGAGACAAGATAAACGTAAAACGAATCACAGTGTTTCCTCTGTTCTGTTTCTGGGCCAGTGGCAATGTGCAGACCTGTCAGCAGATGGCATTGGAGAAGGCATGGAGCCTTACAAAGTCAGGTGACTCTGCGGTGGCATCATGATGGTCAGACAAAGAACCTATACTAAGAATTAATTAATAGAGATAGGGGGGAATCTGGGTGGGAGGGACTAGCAAGATTAATAGTATTGCAATATATATTTATGATATATTTATGATATTGATGTGCCTGTACCAAGGCATGAATTACATAAGCATTATCAAAATGTATGCAAGGCAGGTACACGTCTGATATTGTAAAAAAAAAATCTAGACTGTTGGTGGTCCATGGTGGTCCCAAAAGACAAATAAAGAAGCTCTGGAACACCTAGCATATTAATATCAGACACTAATGAGGAAGATCTTTCATTCCATAAGGAAATAAAGTTCTGGTTTTCAGCCTTTAGCTCCCCTGACTACATCTTCAGTCCACTTTATAGATTTTTAAAGTCAAATAAAAATACATTATACAAGTAAATTAAATTGAAATTTCATAGTTCAACGGTGTAACAGTGGAACCTTAATTTCAGTGAATCACTGGGGCATACATAACTTTGCCTACATAAATTGGTAGGAGTTATACTCTAGGGATACAGCAGCTAGTAGCTGCTGCAAATTATTAATTTAGCCACTTTTTGTTACTGATATTGAGGGAAACAGCTTGACAGAGAAGAGAAAGCTCTTTGCTACAGGTCTGTTAATAATCAGCTAAAGCCAGCATAAAACATTGCCTTTTGCCAGCAGCCTGCTGTGTGGGATATTAGAAAGGTCTCCCAAGAAAATTGAAAATACGCCTGCAGACTTGGAACCCTATGTGGCACAACATTATTGTGAGAATTTTATTTTATTCATATCATTTCTAAGCGATCCAACAGTTAATTATTTCACTGTGTTATGCTTTTATAAACTAGCATCTACGTTTATATATGGTTTTATAGACTTTGGGGTATATCCACTAGGCATAACTTTTTAGTTTTCTGTATATGTTATACGTTGCTATTATCCATAATCCATCTATATAAGAAGTGTTAGTACCAAGAACACAAACAGATGTTTGTCGTGGTAGAAAAAAAAAAAATAGGCAGATCAGCATAGTTCTAAAACTATGGAAAAGTTAGAATTTTAGGCATTTAGAAAAGAAATTTAAAAAATAATAATAAATACACATTTTACCTGCATTGTTCTAGTGCAATATGTTGTAATCTCACTATTTGATCTCTATCTTTTGTATTGCTTACTCTGGCTATTCACTACCCCTATATATTTTGTTCTCAGTATTTTCTTCTGATATTCAGAACTTGCCCTAACATGTATATCACTAGTATCTTAAATTATATAATATTTAGAATACAACATATACTGTATATGATCTTTTTTATGTGAAATGAGAAAGATTTGGCATTTATCATATTACTTCTAAAATATTTTTGTAAAGTGTGTGAGTTGATGGAAAAAAAAATGCATAACTCCAAATGATCTTTTTTTTTCTATTTGATGAGATAAACTAGTATTGTATACTCCACTCACCCGAAGCAAACACAGCATTAGTTCTAGTTGAATACCGTACAATATAGCAAGCAGTAATGTAACCAAAAAAAAAAATTGATGCCCGAACTGTAAGATAATTCCTTGTGTTTTATTTCCTGTGAAGGATTCTAAAGAGAGATAATTGCTATGGTGTGAAGTTCACCTAGCTTCAAATGAAGCAATTTTTCCAAATCAATGAATTTCGCCACAATGTAGCTTATTGCATTAGTTGGTCAAGTTGAAAGGACTACAATGAAAATTAAGGGTTTCAGTTTCCTTTTCAACCTATTTGCTCCCTTTATGTTAAAAAGGAGACAAACGATTCAATGGATAAATTCTAGTTTTGTTATGTTAAGTCATTGGAAAATGGTTTTGCAAATTCTAGATTTCATAATTGTGAATAACCCATTTAACATAAGTATAAATTAACACATTTTAATTCCTTTATTTTCCTTGTTAACAAATATAATATGATAGTTTCTAAGGGCAATGGTGACAACTTATTATATCATTATTGCATAAAAAGCAAGTCAAAATTTACATTTCCAGGGCAGAAGAACAGTCTTACATAAGGTGCATTCTAGACTCTAAATTTCAAAAATTATTTTCCCACACATTTCTAACTAATAACTGTTTAACCCCTTAGTGACCAGATCACTTTTCAATTTTCTTACAGTTTGGGACCTGGGCTGTTTTTTATATTTTTGCGGTGTTTGTGTTTAGCTTTAATTATCTTCTTACTCATTTACTGTATTCACACATATTATATACCGTTTCTTTCTAAAAAAAACATTCATTTCATCATAACATATCATTTAAAATAAAACAAATTATAAAATATGATGAACAAATGTAATAATACACACTTTTTTGAACTTTGACTCCCAAAATATGTTACACATCTACATCTTCCAATAAATACCCCAATATGTGTTCAGCAACATCTCCTGAGTACAGTGATACCACCCATGTATAGGTGTGTTGGGTGTCTTTGAAAGTTACAGGGTCAATATTGGGCTTACCCACTTCAGTTTGCCAGATTTGTTTGCTGGATCTGTATTGCATTTTGAGACCATATGGTAGCCCAGGAATGGGAAATCCCCCATCATGGCATACCATTTTCAAATATAGACAACCCATGGTATTCAAAATGGGGTATGTCCAGTCTTTTGTAATAGCCACTTAGTCACAAACGTAAAGTGTGATGGCTTGACAAAGACACTTTTTGTTTAAATGTTGTCACTCCTTGTTTGCGGGCTGAATAAAATCACTGTTATACCACATTGGCCTGTGCTGAGGGCTCTATCTTCTAAATACCTGTTAAATAATGAAAACAATATAACTAGCACAATTTCTTCAATCACAGTTATTTGAATGCCATAATTAAAGGGACATTGTAGGCACTATGACTGTTTAATCTCACTAAAGTGGCTTTAGAGCCTGAAAACCTCTAGTGCCATCCTACAATTTAGTGAATCACCAATTTTTAATGGTTTAATGCCAAATAAAAGTCCTCAACAACTGTCCCTTCTGCTGCTTTCACTAAACAGAAAGCTGCTATGGGCAGCAGTAATTGGCTGGGAGTTTCAGCTGAATGATTTCAGCCTATCACAACCCTCATTGTCAGTGGCAAAGGGCATGGCTAAGGAAGAGTGTGATCTTTGCCTTAGCCATAACTCGAATTACTGGTGGAGTATGGTCAGAAAGAGACCCTTATTCAGTATTAAACTGTTCAAATACAAATTTGGAGAGTTTGCACCAGGGGACTCCAGGCACTAGAGCATTCAATGAGATTAAATGTTTATAGTTTCTAGATTGTCCCTTTAGTACATATAAGACATGTTGTTTATGCCTTTCAGCTTTGCTGCCTGGCGCTGATTGCGAGGGAGCTGGGCCTAACAAGAGGGGTAGGACCAAAGTGAGGGGGAGAAGCCTAGCACTGCATACCTTTCCAATCTGCCTCTATCTACTGATTGGCTCTACTTTGTGGAATTTCTAAGTCTATGCTCAATTCTATTACTTTTTAATGTTTAAAACAAAAAATTTTAATGTTCCACAGGGGGCATTTGCAACCCACTGTTGCTGGTACCTATAAGCAGGTCTTGTGTGTAATTCTTCGCCAAGTGATCAAGTAGGAATCTTATGTAGGAAGTAGAATTTGTTTAAGGATGCTGGTTTATTAGTCAAAAAAACAGCAACAAAGAGCATGTAGTAGCTAGGTCACTGTTATAAAAAAAAATGCTTACAAAATAGAATGCAAATTATTATGTGTGCTGCTTATTGTCCATCTTTATCTAGTCCAATGGAGACTTGTAGAACTAGAATAACCATGAAGCTTTTGGTAGCCAAAAAATTTAATAATTGAAGGGAAAAAGTTACAGGATTTGTGAAATTGCAAAACTGGGGGTTTGCTTTCCTCCCGTTACCGTAGACTCTCTTTAAGGGAGGGGCTAAGCAAGACAATAATAACTAATGGTATCCCCAAAAACTGTATCCTATTTGCACTCCAAAAGTGCACATCACCCAGAGAAATTTGTCAGCATTATTGAATGTGCTATATCGGTGGTCAAACTGAATTAACTGCCCAAGATTTGTCTTTTAGGCTTTTGTTACTAACTCACTAAATTATGAAAAAAATAGTATACCAATATGTTGCTTTTTGTTAACTGAATGGAAAATGCTTCTTTTAACCAATTTTAGGTTAAACATTTTAACGGGAAACCTGATGCATGTCAAAAATCTCAATAGGCAGTTTTACAAACTTTAATCTTTTTGGCAGGCATATTGAAAGCCATGCTGTGAAAACGAAAGTTGGATCACTCAATAAATCACTAGATCAGTAAATTAAATCCTTCTATGTAACTGTAGGGGTGATTTACGAATCTAGTTCTAAAGGGCCATCAGTGGTTAGGGATTTAAAGATTGTATAATTTCATAACCACTGCACAGCTTTGTGAATGTGTTTCCTTCACTCTTAACTCCAGAACTGCTTCCAAAGATATCTTAATTTTGTGCTTTACCCAAATCTTCTACCAAGTAGGCAAATGCCAATAAATAAGGCTGGGGGAAAGTCCATTTCTACAAATACAAAAAGAGAAGTCCTGCGCTTAAGCAGCAAGGACTACAACACACATCAGCCCCAATATATAGTAAAAACCAAAGAAAAGAAAATGTTACATGCGCTTTCTCCTTAATCCCTATGTATATTTAGACAAATGGAGGTCATTTAGTTGCTCCAATGGCCATTGGAGGGATGCCCGCCTGCCAACGTCAAGGCAGACCCCCCTAAGCGGGTCCTAACACTGACCCTTCAGCCTGCTTCCTTGAGCTTCTGGCAAAGATATCTCTAATGAGACAGAAAGGGGTATTTTTTATATACACCCCTTTACTTATTAACCCTTAATAGGGAACACATGGGATGGGTAGCAGCATTGTAACCAGGCTGTGTGATACAAAGTAAATACAAATACAAAAAGAGAAGTCCTGCGCTTAAGCAGCAAGGACTACAACACACATCAGCCCCAATATATAGTAAAAACCAAAGAAAAGAAAATGTTACTTGCGCTTTCTCCTTAATCCCTATGTATATTTAGACAAATGGAGGTCATTTAGTTGCTCCAATGGCCATTGGAGGGATGCCCGCCTGCCAACGTCAAGGCAGACCCCCCTAAGCGGGTCCTAACACTGACCCTTCAGCCTGCTTCCTTGAGCTTCTGGCAAAGATATCTCTAATGAGACAGAAAGGGGTATTTTTTATATACACCCCTTTACTTATTAACCCTTAATAGGGAACACATGGGATGGGTAGCAGCATTGTAACCAGGCTGTGTGATACAAAGTAAATACAAATACAAAAAGAGAAGTCCTGCGCTTAAGCAGCAAGGACTACAACACACATCAGCCCCAATATATAGTAAAAACCAAAGAAAAGAAAATGTTACTTGCGCTTTCTCCTTAATCCCTATGTATATTTAGACAAATGGAGGTCATTTAGTTGCTCCAATGGCCATTGGAGGGATGCCCGCCTGCCAACGTCAAGGCAGACCCCCCTAAGCGGGTCCTAACACTGACCCTTCAGCCTGCTTCCTTGAGCTTCTGGCAAAGATATCTCTAATGAGACAGAAAGGGGTATTTTTTATATACACCCCTTTACTTATTAACCCTTAATAGGGAACACATGGGATGGGTAGCAGCATAGGGATTAAGGAGAAAGCGCAAGTAACATTTTCTTTTCTTTGAAAGTCCATTTCTGCCATTATAATAATTTATGTAAATAAGGTCTGTGACAAAATGGCCTATGTAACATGTTCTTTATGGTATATTTATTAGTTATAGTCTTAGCTACATTGTATGCCCTAAGAAAAATTCAGAGACACCATGGCAGAGACACCATGGCCATATGGTCACAAGGTTCAATATTCAATTCAATAGAAAATTGTCGTAAGAACATTTTACTCATAGTAATGTATCAAAGACCTTTTTAATGACCATTCGTGGAAATGTTTTGGTAGGGACGGTGATATGTTCTCTGCCAGATTAACCTTTGTATATACAACTTATACCAAGGAAAAATGTACTTTTATGTATTGTTAAACAAATGATTGGACTATTGGCACTATTTTAAAAAAAAGTCAAGAATATGCATAATACACGTTTACAATAAAAGAGGTCAGAAACAAAAATAGGCAAACATGAGATATACCGAAGATGTACCATGAACGCACTGCCGGTGGATCAAGAAGATAATACAATAAGTGTCCTATTTGATGTGTTCTGTACAGCTGTTATCAAGTGTCTCATATTAATAGCCATACTGTAGAAAGTTACACAATCTATTTTTTATTTTCTTTCTTATTTTCTCCCCTTTTCTTTTAACCTCTTTCAACCTCTACTAAAGAGTTTGTAGCTCATGTTCATTAAAACTGTAATCATAAACTGCCGGATGATATCTGTTGCCACTTTTTCATTTTATTGAAAACGTTATTGAGCAGTTCTGTTCTCTTAATCTGTCTGTCTGATTTCAATATGTTACAAATGCTTAACTGCATCATTGTATAGCACCAGGAAATCCACTATGTTTTATCAAATAATAATTATGGGAATTTTTGGTATTATTGCTTAATTACATTATACACCTTGGATATTAATAAGATCTGCCACGTTTCACTGTTATTCAACAAAAAATGAATTCCTCCAAAATAACTCACTTTAATTTCTTTTTTATATTTTTTTATTATTTATTTTTTTATGTATGTTTTCATTTCAGGTACCAGATAGAACTAGTGAGGAAGTGGAGTGTAATGCAGATAAATGATTCTTCGTCCTCAACATGCTTTAGATTACAAATTGTACTTGAGTTTTCTAGGTAATGAAATAAAGCCTCAACAGATTTCTCAAATGGAAAAAAAAATACAGAAAACAAATAGTGTCTGCCAATGGAAAGATGCATTTGGGGTTTTTGTTGAACATTTAGCATGAAAAATATTGAAAGAATATTGAATGTTATTGTCCTTTTGGGTACAGGTTGGCAAGAACCCTTTAAAACTGGAATCCGTAGTTTGAAAACATTTTTGCATACAGAGATTGCTAACGGCTAAATAAAAAAAAAAGCCATTGCTGCACTACAAACTAGCTTAATGCAAAATCCTGCTGAATGGTTTTATTATGCATAGCGGTGTCAAAGTCAATTGTTTTCAGGCTCTGAGTGATCCTGCAAGTTCACATACAAATACCAATGCAGTATTTCTACTAATGTTGAAAACGATGATGTAAATGGGTATTCTTGTTTCTCGGAATCCCTTCTGAAGCATCGTAATAATTTGCATGAAAAAGTGAAAATTCCAAATTAGTCACATTTTTTTTCTTGCTAATAACTTCTGTGGTTGTCACAAAACAACTTTTTGAAATGAGCAGAAATACCATTTTCTATAATTTTGCTTGTTTTGATATCATTTTCGGCACAGTACTGTAGAACAGTACAGGAAGATACTATGTTAAAATAATTGGATCAGCAGTCATAGTTGTGGTGGGTATAATCAGCACTCTAATATAATAAGCAGCAACCTTTGATGACGCCAACCATTGAGTTATACTTTGCTGGTGTAATAGAAACACAGTTAGTTTGGCTAGCCAAGGAGGAATTATAATGTGCAAATGTCCATAGTAATGATGGTTCTAAAAGCATATTAATTATCTCAGATTAGCTGAGGGTACACAATTTGCCTCCCATTCATTAAAATTGTGTTCAATGTTGTGTTTATTAATTTTTGTTACATTGATGTTACAGTCAGTGGATAAGTATGTTAGTACGGTTAACAGTGGGTTACATGAAATATTTGAACATTCCTAGCAATATTCTACCTTACAGAATCTTTCTCACTCATTTATACCTTTTAAAAAATATTACAAATCTATATTACGTAACTGTCACAAACCTGACATGATCACATCTTTGATTTCGCTGCAGTGTCATGAGCTACACTTGTTTTTGCCAAATTGCACATTAGATGCAAAGGTTCAGGTCTTTAGCAATGGTCTTAGCAATCTTGTCTATATATTAAACAGTCTTCCAGATACCTAACAATGATTATAGTATTAATTTAAATGTGCAGCCAAATTAAATTTTTTTAGTTGTTTGAAAAAATTCAGCACCCAAAACCAATAACCTCTGCTGCTTCTTTCTTTTTCTTTTTTTCATTAATTTTTTTTTTCTTTATTGTTTTTTTCCACTTACAAAAATAAATGATATCACATATAGTTTGTAACTGTTTATCCACTGTTAAATCATTTTATACAATCATCATTATCCAATGTTAACCATCATAAGCAGAATAATAATAACATACATAAAACGTTTTACACAAAATCTTGTGTATAAATCACAGGACTTTACATTTAAGACAAAATCAATCCATTGTCGAGCAGGGGCATCACAGGGATTTATAATATCAATCATTTTAGCAAAATATCTTCTAAAAATTCAACGTTTAGGGTTGATTAGTGATCTATATGCAATTTGTTTGCCCATTCTTCCCGTATTTTAGTTGTTTTGGATCTGTATCCTATGGTTGTACGGATGTTCTTTTCCATTTTAATTTGGAATAATAGATGTTTAAATATTTTCGACCAAAGTGGAGGTTGAGAATTTTTCCAACTATGCGCAATTACAATCTTTACCGCCAAAAACATTGTATAATAAAAAAAAAATATCTTGTTATTTATCTTTGGCCAGTTCAGATGCAAAAGAGCTGTTTCTGGAGTAAAATTCAGATCAAATCTTTTTCCAAGTATAAACCATTTTATCACAGCTCCACCATATGTGGATATATGTTCCATTAACCTCCTTACAACTCCAACATATCAATGAGTATTCAGGGTACATTTTTTTTAATCTTTTGAAACTAGGTACCACCTGTGTAGTAAATTGAATTGTATTTCTGCCCACACCATTTTTTAATATTCATAGTATACTTGAGGGCTCTTTGCCAAATTTGGAAAACTAATTTAGCTATTAAATTCATCAGATCCATACCTTTAGATATTACTTTTGATGTTAAATCATTATTTAATATATTAAAAAGTGTAAGATGCCCCTCTGTCTCCATCCCTTCAAATCCATGTCCATGATATACTGTTCCAAAGAAACTAAATAAAAATGTTCAGGAATATAGTTTGATATACGACATGTATTTTTTTATTTAATCCAGAATCCCATAAGATGATCCAAAATAATACTAGAATTTCTGGCCAATATCATCTTATTTGAATTCTTTGCTTGTCATAGCAAAGAACTCAAATCTTTTAAATGGCAAGATTCGCTCTCAATTTGATACTATGCTTAATTTTCTTGATTACTTAACTGAGTAGTATATATATGATAAATCATACTAGCCAAAGCATAATTTTTCATTTAAGGAAATTTAACTCCCCCGTTTAACGTGCTTTGCGCTAAAATATTTAGATTTAACCTTGTTTTTTTCCCTTGCCAGATGAAACTTGTAATATTTTTCTGGATCATACTTAGCCACCAATCTGAAAAATGTAAAGGAATCATCCTAAACCTATATTACCATGTGGGGAGAAAATATAAATTAATCATATTAACTCTTCCCATCCAATATGTTTCTATATTTCTCCAGTTCTTTAACAAATGGTTAGTATGACGAAGAAGTGACAGAAAATGTATTTCTCTAATACTATTTAAATCTTTTGATAATTTTATTCCTACGTAGGGCATATCTTTTTTATTCAAGTGAAATTATATTTGGATCTTATATCTTGTTTTAAACTATTATCTAAATTAAGATCTGTTATTATTGATTTGTCTATATTATTTCATAGTTTGCTACTTGTCCATATTCTTCTATCTCCTTTATAAGATAATCTAACAACCTTTTTGGCTCTAAGATTGTAATCGGTAAGTCATCTGCATAAATACTATTTTTTTGTTCCATTTCTTTACATCTATATCCGAACACTTTTTCAGCATCAATCGACAGGGTCAGCAAAGGGACTATTTTCTTGTTAGAGAATCAATAATGTCAATTGTTTTCCTTGTATTGTATGAAGAGCTTCTCCCTGGTACGAAACCAGTTTGGTCTGGGTGTATTATTGTATTTAATATATTTTTCAGTCTGTTGGCCAAAATTGCAGAAAATATTTTAGTATCTCCATTTATTAATTAAATTGGCCTATAATTTTCTACTGCTGTTAGATTTTTCCCTTGTTTTGGGATTGGAAGTAGATTAGCTTGGAGCATTTCAGTAGGGAAAGTCCCTTGTAAAACAATGTACCGTATATACTCGAGTATAAGCCGAGTTTTTCAGCACATTTTTTGTGCTGAAAAACCCCAACTCGGCTTATACTCGAGTCAATAGTCTGTATTATGGCAATTTGCATTGCCATAATACAGACTGGGGCTGTGGGGGCTGCAGAGAGCGTTACTTACCTGTCCTGCAGCTCCTGTCAGCTCTCTCCTCCTCCGCGCCGTCCGGTCAGCTCTTCTGTCAGCTCCCACTGTAAGTCTCGCGAGAGCCGCGGCTCTCGCGAGACTTACACTGGGAGCTGACCGAGGTGCTGAATGGACGGCGCGGAGGAGGAGAGAGCTGACAGGAGCTGCAGGACAGGTAAGTAACGCTCTCTGCAGCCCCCCTCTACCCCCCACTGAACTGCCAATGCCACTGGACCACCAGGGAGTAAGAGCCCCCCTCCCTGGCCAGCTAGCAAGCAGGGAGGGGGGACGAAAAAATAAATGAAATAATAATAATTAAATAAAAAAATAAGAAGAATAAATAATAATGAAAAAATAATAATAAAAAAATAATAATAAATAAAATAATAAAATTGCCCACCCTCCACCACTGCAACACACACACACACACACACACACTGCATACATACACACACACACTGCACTCATACACATACACACACACACTGCACACATACACACACACACACACTGCATTCATACACACACACTGCATTCATACACACACACACTGCACTCATACACACACACACACACTGCACACATACACGTACACACACTGCACTCATACACACACTGCATTCATACACACACACTGCACTCATACACACTGCATTCATATACACACGCTGCACTCATACACACACTGCATTCATACACACACACTGCATTCATACACACACACACTGCACTCATACACACACACACTGCACTCATACACACACACACTGCACTCATACACACACACACTGCACTCATACACACACACACACACTGCACACATACACATACACACACACTGCACACATACACATACACACACACTGCACTCATACACACACTGCATTCATACACACACGCTGCACTCATACACACACACTGCATTCATTATACACACACTGTAAATAAATATTCAATTAATAAATTTTTTTTAAGATCTAATTTTATTTTGAAATTTACCAGTAGCTGCTGCATTTCCCACCCTAGTCTTATACTAGAGTCAATAAGTTTTCCCAGTTTTTTGGGGTAAAATTAGGGGCCTCGGCTTATATTCGGGTCGGCTTATACTCGAGTATATACGGTAATTAAAAGTTCTAGTCAATTGTTCTACTAATAGAACTTTGAAAGTTTTATAAAATAAATTACTAAGACCATCTGGGCGCAGTGTCTTTATCTTTTCCATTTTATTTATCTCAGTCTCAATTTCCAGTTAAGATGTTCAATGTTCAATTTGTTTCTTTGGGATTCAGATTTTTTTTTTGTTAAATAGCTCTTATTAAGTAGCTCTTTATGTTTAGTTTATCATTTACCTCTTTTAAATTATATAAAGAGCTATAGTACTCCCTAAAACACTGTTCTATTTTTTGGGGTGTTAATACTATCTCTCTGTTACTTATTATTTTAGTTATTCGATTAAGACTTTGTTGTTTTTTTATTGTGCAGAATGTATTTTGTCTGCTTTATTCCCTTTACTATAGTATTTGAATTAAAGTTTTTCCATACTTTTGCTAGTTTTTTCCATTAATTATTGATTTATAAGTTTTTGGATCTCCATCAATTCTAAGTGACAGCTGTTTGATTCTTCAAATTTATTTTTACTAGCTATTTGAATTTTTTTTTTATATATTATTGAGCTAAATTTTCTCTTCTTTTTTTAAGTTTACTATTGATTTTTATCAAATGGCGTCTTAAAACGGATTTGAATGCACACCAATTAATTGTAGAAGATGTATCCTTTGGATTGTTTTCTAGAAAATAATAATTCATTATTTATTTAATTAGTTCGATATTTGATTCATCATATAAGTAGTCATTTATACACCATGTAGAATATTTCCTATAACCTATTGTATCTTTTACACTTTAGATAAGAAAATCGTGATCTGACCAAGTATTATTTTTTATCTCTATGTTACTTGTATTTTCTATTAATTGTCCATCTCCTCCTAACATATCTATCCTTGAATGAGACAAGTGTACTTTCGAAAAATGAGTAAAATCTCTTTGATTAGGGTGTAACACACGCCATATATTGAATAAATAATTTTCGTTTAAACTATTTGACAATGAATTAGCTTGTTTATATAATCATGTATCCATTGTTTGTCCTTTTAATATTTTTTGTCGATATATGGGTCTAAAACACCATTAAAATCACCTGCTATTATTATACGGGCTGATTAAAATTTTATTTATAACTAAAGATTTTAGTTAGAGGACAACAACATTTTCACCACCGGGGGGCGGATGACGTAAGCTTACGCTGAGAGAAAGGGATCCCACACCCTGTTTGGTGGTTCGATGGAGCTGTCTATAGCCCCAAAATATTAGAGATCCTGAACGGGAGAAAAGACAAGACTGTGGGCGACCACCACATCGGCAATGAACATGGTGAAAATGAGCCTGTGAAGCTGCACAAAACAGTGGTGAGGTTTAAACACAAATAATACCTGCTGGAGATTTGTTTGATTAAAATCCCCTCTGTGTGGAAGACAGATAAGGAAGTTGCTAAGGCTGCACATGCTTGTTGGGAGATCTATGAATTGAATAGACAGAACTAATGGAGTTAATTTATATGAAGTTTTGAAGCTTTTGAAGGGTGAGAGAGATATATTCCCCGAAGAGGGGTCTTTTTTTGTTTCTTTTTATCTCCTGTAGTGGACTTTTGGATTTATATTTTGTATATGGGGGTCAAACAGGGTTATCTTTCAGATATAATAGTCTGTACCTGATAATTAAAGAGATACCGCACCAGAGAGGGTGAGAATATCCCCTTCCAAGTGCTCAAGTAGTGAACGCAGGAACCATGTTATAATGAATATAACACGAAGCAGTGAATCCAGCTATGTAGTTAGAAGGTCATACCAATTTTAGGTTTTTCTGTTTAAAGTGTGCAACTGTTTGTTATTGAGTTATATGTATAAGAATCAATCTGTTGTTGAGAGGAGAGCCATGCGGGAGGTACACGGTGGGATGATGAAAATTTGTTCAATCAACGTGCAGGGTATGAATACACAATATAAAAGGTCGATGTTGTATGATTGTATGAGAAAAGAACATAAAAATGTGGCATTAATATAAGAAACTCAATGGAGGCAAAGTGACAGAGTCAATTTTGGAGGCAAAAACTTCCCGAAGATAATTAATGCATCTCATAAAGATTACAAAAAGAGTGGGGTTGCTATAGTAGTCTCGAAAAAAGTGTCAGTAGAAATAAAGCATAAGATTATAGATCAAGAGGGAAAATATATTGTTCTTGTATGAAAAATTAATGAAACAAAATATATGTTGGTCAATCTATATCTTCCTGACATAAAACCAATTCCAACTTTGCTGCTGCTTTCTTAACCCCTTAAGGACACATGACATGTGTGACATGTCATGATTCCGTTTATTCCAGAAGTTTGGTCTTTAAGGGGTTAATGTTCAAATTACGCTTCTAAGTTATCTTACAACCTGCACAGCTTTGAGTGCTTGGGAAGCATAACCTAGCACTTTCCGTCTACCACTGGCCTCTAACACTGAATAGCTTTAGATGGCATTGTCCCTTTCAAGTATCAATGAAAAAAGGATATTAAATGGGCACTATAGGCATTGTAACTGCTTAATCTCATTGATGTAGTTATTGTGTGTGGAGCTCCCTTGGTGTCATTCCTCTATTCATTGTTAAACCGTTTATGATGGTAGTGGCTTGTAATGCCAAACAAGAGTCGTTGCAGCCAATCCTCTCTGTGCTGTTATGGCTAATGTGGAAGCATTAGTCTGAGCTGCAATGGGAAGCAGCGAGAGTGTCAGCTGACCAGTTTTCAACTCAAATGCCCATTGCTGATATGAATATGTATAAATAAATGTGTGTGTAATCTCTGCCTTAGCTAAATCTCCAGTGGAGGATAAGCTATGGGAGGTCAGGGACCCTCATTCAGTGTTAATATGCACAAAATGGCTTAACATTACATGGAGAAACAGTGCCAGGTGACTCCATAATGTAAAACCAATTCAACAAATTAAAATAGTTGAAGTGGCTATAGTGTCCTTTAATTAGAATGCAACAAAAATGAAGGATAAATGTTACATTAATTGTTCTAATAAACTCTTTGTTCATTATACTAATAAAAATATGCTAAACATTTTTTTTTATTCCGTACATTTTAAACATTATTATTTTCACCTGAAAGGGACATTATCCTTTTTTTTTACATAATTAAGTTTTATATTTCCAACACATTTTTTTATTAACAGGTTATTAAAGTTTAGCTGCAATTACCATTTTAAAAATTTGAGCTGATTAATGAAATTTTCTGATAAAAAAAAAAAATAGACTGATGAGAACATATAATGTGAATAATTGTTCAAAGTCTTTGGTTTTCTCACTGGTTTTTACTTTGTAATAACACCAAACTTTACTGGGGGAAACAAGGAATTTATGTAACTATCTCTGCATTCTTGTGTGTCAATGTACAGTTGCATGTATGCATCTAGGTGTAGGTATTTATTTTATTGATTAGTGTGTTTTGTGTAGATATATGTGAAGTATATGTGAACTTTATTAAATCTGCCTGACAACCAATCAGAGTAGCTCTAGATCCACCTATACATAAATTAGACTAACCACCGCATTCAATCAAATATACATTTCTATAATGTAATGCTGGCAGATGCTTTAAGAAGAATATCACTCTCAGTTGTAAGCTTTGTAGCGGTTACCCCGATGAGTAGAGGGGTTTCCACCGTCAGAGGGCGTCCTTCTCCCGAGTGTGAGGGGTATTACAGCATTCCCAGTAGTCATCCAAGTAGAGAAGCTCTTACAAGAGCTAGTGTGATAGCTTTATAGCAGTTTCTCCAAAAAAAAAGACACGACTCTAGATTGAGGGTAAAGTAAGAACTGAAGTTTAATGGAGGCACACTGCCTTTTATGCAGGTTTCCCAACAAGGGTGACATCCAGGTGGACCTTGTTGGGCACAAACAAGGTCACAAAGGGAAACAAAGTGAACAACCAATAAAAACAGGCTTTTACGTGGAGACACTCCCATACAAGATACACAATCCCACCCCTCTGCTTAGGAGATAATTGAATACATTTACTGTATCAACTCATTTATCTCCAAACGAAAAAGACAAGTTTTTACACATTTTTTTTAAAACACCCCAAAAACATATGGGAACCTCATTAAACATGCATCCCCTGATAGCCCCGATCTGGGGGAACAACATACTGAAAAATCGGTTCAGGGGTTCAAGAGTTAGCTGGAAGTCTCTTTTTGACCGACCGCACGCATGGTTTCATGCCCAAAATAGTTTCAGAGGATTAGGCTGTGCAGTCGGCTTATTTCAAACATTTAAAGTACATTCAAATTAACGTAATTAACGTCGCACATAATGGGTAGTGGAAGTCCCAGCGGTGTTTGTGCCATCGAGTGTCCGATTTTAGTTCCATGAACTTGACAACCAAACACCGCCGGCCGCATTCGTATCCCAAGATGACCGCCGCCACGTGTTTGTGCATACGAACGCCGACCACCCAGTCGACCACTTAGAATGTTAGGGTGTTCGTGGTTTTTAGCGGTGTTAAGAAGGTCAATGAGGTTAACAAGCGCCACGCTCCAAGTCTGGGTGGTCGATCGTTCAGTAGATCTTTCTTTATTCGAACCGCCAATGATAAAATAAAACAGATATTATTCCATTTGAATGGTTAGATGAACATAATGTCTAAACTTTAAAATTCAGGGATAGAGGGTCTGTCACAAGCTTATTCACTAAACTCTAAATTGCAGGAAAGTAAAAATCCAAAGAACTAAAGGTATACCTAGCACTACAGTACTAGATGGTGTCACCTCTATCCCCCTCCCCTCTTGATGATGAAAGGGTTAAAAACCCTTTTGTCACTTACCTGAATCCAGTGCCGATTTCCCTTAGCGCTGGGTCAGGCTCCACGATCGCATTAGGACAACTGCAAAGAAAAGAATTAAAGGAATGCTTTTTTATGGAGTTTTACCTGGTGGAGTTAACTCTAATAGGTAATTATTGCAGTTTATCAATAACTGCAATAATTACAGTTGCAGGGTTAAACTGACAGGGGCACTGTACCCAGACCACTTTAATAAGCTGAAGTGGTCTGGGTGCAGATAGTGTCTCTTTAATATTAAAACAAATCCCAGGATTCTTAATATTATATTTACTACTCTCTATATTTAACAAATACTTATTTGGTAAGTGTGAAAAATAAAATACAAATATGGATATGCTAACCTTTAAATATATAGCTCCCCATCAATATGTTATAAGCTCTGTTTTTTGCACCTGGTAGTCTGTATACAGAAAGAATACAGAGAAGAGGCTAAATGAAACAATATTATCATTTCTACTTCTCACTTGTAATGTGTACCCTGGCCTTATCTTGTCTGACCAGGCTGATGATGTAATTTGCTAAATCATTGCTATACATTTTAATAAAAACAGAGTATCTGATATAAAAAAGGTTAACACAAGTTATAGGTGATCTGCAATATTTTATTCAATGGTGTCAAATCCAGAGCCAGTGACAGTTCTCCTGCGAGAGTAGAGGTTGAATCCTTATGACTCATTCAACTGTAGCTCTAACCTTGAGTTACCCGCACCACTGAGGATAGTTTATATTGCTTATTATTTAACTGGTCAATGTAGATATTTAAAAAAAATTTTTTTTAAAAAAACATTGCTTATTTTTCCCTTCAAATTGCAATTTTCCATAGACAATCTAGAATTAGGTGAATAAAATATATTTATATACCCTATAATACATATGTCCATATAAGACTGATTTTTTATTTATGTTATCTACTATTTGTATTGTAAATGTCACTATGCAAAAAATAACATGTACAAAACTTGTTACGTTACATCATCCAATAGTAATATTATGCAATTGTACTGATTATTCACAAAGTCTCAAAAAAAAAATCACAAAAGCATATCATGTAATAATCACTCATTGACACAATTCTTAACTTTGCATTTATATGCAGCAATTTGACAACAGCAGCATTTGCGGTATTGTCAGTCTATGGAGAGTAAATGGCTGTATTCTACAAAACATCTGCACATCAATCGATTAATGGAGACATAACTTATTTGTGGGCTTGTGCATTATGCTCATAGTGAACTGCAGTTCAATGCTAGTAATTTATTAGTAGGAAAACAAAATCTATGCTATCTGTAATATAATCTAAATTCCTCATACACTTAACGTGAGTTTCTTCTCTGACTCTGACTGTAGCTGTCTCTAATCGTAATGATTTAATTATCACACAAGCTACACTGTATTTGCATATATCCAGTGATTTCTGGCCATTATTTCAAATACAATACAACAAAAGAAAAGGAGCACACCCGATGTGAAAAGAGTATTCCTTAAATATATAGCAGGTAATATTTATTCCTTACATATAGCATGTAGCCATATGTCAATATCCCAATATACATATTCTAAGTCACAATAAGTCAAAATCAAAAGATATCACACAAGAAATAAAAAGTAAAAAAAAATGAAAAAAAGAATAATGATAAAACAAAAAGAAATAAAAACAAAGACGCTAAGTAGAAAAATAAGACATATACTGCAAGATAAATAGCAAAATACATAAATGAAAGGAAAAACATAGATTACATATCAGAGATCAATTGACAACACAATGCAAGAGAGCAGATATCAAGCTAACTGTCCACCAACATTTCGACTGGAAGCCTTTGTCATCCACCCTAAATATATGCCTGCACAGATCCAAATGCCTTGACTTGAGACCGATAATTCACTTTTTTCTATCACTATCTTTAGTAATTATTGAAATAAAGAAATGGCGGCTCCCTTCTTTTGCAACAGCCTGCCTAACCCCATACGACTCTCCCCTAGTCTTCAAATGTTTAAGAAGTCCCTCAAAACTCCCAAATGACCCAAGTCTGTCTCTTGCTCTCCTAAAAAGCCATACTCCACTCTCACCTCCAGCTCTGCTACTTTTACACCTTGCTTGGTGGCTGCCACCCTTGCTACCCTGTTGTGTATTTGTACTCATCTAGACTGTAAGCATGTTTGAGCATGAGGTCCTCATCTACCTATTGTTCATGTGTCACTGTGTAATTGTCTCATGTATTGTACATTTCCCCCCTTTCATAGTTTTGTAAAGCACTGCAGAATTATTCGGCGCTATATAAATAACAATAATAATAATAATAACAATAATAATAATAATAATATAATGATAAAAATAAAGCAAAATGTAATTTTTTTAAAAAATAAAGCAAAATTCTTAATGAAATACATTTTGTTGCATGTCTTCTGACTAATTTAAATTGCCTCATAATTTAAGTCAGGATGTAGAAAATATATTTAGCTTGACCACGGTCTACTTTTTGTCCACAAAACGTTTTGCCTTTAATCAATAGTGTCCATGTCACACCTCTGTTCATCCTCCTCTGTTCTTGCAGGTTCTTAGAAAAACAAATGGAATTGCACTCAATACATAGTTACATAGTTACATAGCTGAAAAGAGACTTGCGTCCATCAAGTTCAGCCCACATTTGGTTTTTGCTGTTGATCCAAAAGAAGTAAAAAAAAAAAAAAACCAGTTTGAAGCACTTCCAATTTTGCAACAAGCTAGGAGAAAAAAAATCCTTCTTGACCCCAGAATGGCAGTCAGATTTATCCTTGGATCAAGCAGTTATTACCCTACATTGAAAGATTGTATCTTTGAATATTCTGTTTTTGCAAGTATGCATCTAGTAGCTGTTTGAACATCTGTATGGGCTCTGATAAAACCACTTCTTCAGGCAGAGAATTCCCCATCCTTATTGTTCTTACAGTAAAAAAACCCTTTACTTTGCCTTAGACAAAATCTTCTTTCTTCCAGTCTAAAAAAGGGACCCTCATTCAGTGTTAATCTGCACAAAAAAGGTTTACCATTACATGGAGAAACAGTGCCAGGTGACTCCATAATCTAAAACCAATTCAACAAGTTAAAATAGTTGTAAAAAAAATAAAGCTAAAAAATGTGTGCTTAACTAAACCCTGGGCCAGCACCAGCCCAGCAGAAAACTGATACCAGAAGAAGAAAGAATGTCCAGGCACTCCAGTTCTCTATATGAACATTTATTAGAACAAGGTCAACCTACAATGTTTCGACCCACAAAAAGGTTTTTGTCAAGCTACTGACAAACATCCATTTGTGGATCGAAAAGTTGCAGGGTTCACCTTGTTCCAATAAATGTGCTTATAGAACATTGGAGTGCTTGGAACTTCTTTCTTCTACTGGTATATTCTTGCAGTTCCTGTGACCATGTGATGTTCAGAAAAAGGGAGTGCTCTGATTGCCAATACAATACTTCTTGTCATAAAAGTCTTATTATTCTAACGCAAACTCTGTGATGATTCCTGACTATTGCATAGTGTAAATCATCAAGTAGCCTGCATCATGCTTATTATAATCTGACTTCCTGATCGTTGATCTTGTGTATTAATTTTGCTCCTGTTGTTTTGCTCTCCTGACATTCTTCTGACTTTGCTCATTGAACACCTGTGCCCATGACCTGGAATCTGACTCTGGCTATGTTATTGCATTACACCTGACATTGATCACTGATTTCACATTGCTAACCTGGCTTGTTCAACTACTTCCATATATACGTTGCAGTAGACTCGGGGAACCCTTTTCTGCATATTGGTATCTGCATCTGAAAATGTGTAACATTTGCTCCGGAGTTTAAATATCCATGTTTTGTACATAAATCTCTGAGTTGGGTAATAAATCATGGACATTTTCTTTCAGTCTGTGTTCCAGTGAAGCTGAAATAGATTAGAGCAATACTTTATGTTCCCCAAATTCAAATAACTCCTCTACAAATTTAGTTTGTGATGTATTCTGCCAGCTAATTAAAACCATCTTCACTCATTTCTCAAGTCATTGAGAAATGTTAATATAGCAAGAAGGCAATGTAATTCTATTTAGTCTATTCAAGAGATGGACATAAGAGGAATGGTATAGTTCTACTCCAAGATGCAAGATGTTAAGTATTGTTCTCGTATATTTTAAATTGCTTAATATTAATAAAATATATTTTATATATATATATATATATATATATATATATATATAAAACATACAAGATCCAGCGCACTCGCTTATTCACTAAACAACAAATTCAAGTCTCATAGAATGTAATAGTTTTATTTAAAAACACCTCACCTAGGCAAAAAATAATGGGGGTTTAGTTATATTATATGATAATACATTGCATACACCTGCCACAATGCCAATTTAACACATTCTTGGCAGGTCCTATCCTAGTAGCCTAATGCCTACTCTTATGAGATGAACCCACTTACTTGAACAATGCTTCCTCCTGGGACTCTCTGAAGGTCAAGGCTAAATAGGATCCTGGAATAAGGCACTGTGACTGGGAGGGGTGCAAAACTGAGGATTTGGCCTTGATTCCCAAATATATATATGAAACAGAGACTGCACTCACCTTAACATGCATAAATGGGGTGCTGCTGGTGCTAATTCATTCAACATACATGACCCAGCACACTCGCTCTTTCACTAAACAGCAATTTCAAGTCTCATAGAATGTAACAGTTTTATTTCAAAACACCTCACCTAGGCAAGAAAAATGACGGTCTAGTTACACTATATGATCATACATTGCATAGACCTGCCACAATGTCGATGTACCTTATTCTTGGCAGGTCCTATGCTAGCAACCTAATGCCTACTCTTGAATAGTATATTTATCCTACAGGCCTGTAGTTGTGCAAGGGGTTTATCAAGCCTTTAAACCTCCCTGCAGCTCATGCTTCAAGAACGCTGGTGTCTTTGGCAAACCGCATCCTCCTCTTCCTTCATCTCTGTTATATTATTCCCTAGATAAGACCTCTGAATTAACAGGCCTAACCTGACCGTCGGTTCCAACACACTCCAACTAACTTTTCCTAAGCATGTTATTACAATAACTTTCTGGAAGAAAATTAAGAAAAAAGCTCAGAAAGCGTGGTAAGAAGTTTATGTTAAGAAGGATATGCAAGGAGAGCAAGTTATCATATAACTTTAAATAGATTAGGAAGGTATAGGAAGAAGTAAGTATTATCGGCCAAAGTAGACAGATTGCATTAAAGGCTACTTGGTTATTTCAAGACAAGTTAGAGATTTGATCAAAATTAATATTGATGCCCATAACTCAATACTTAGCTAACAGATTTAAAGGGAGCTGTTGCCTCAAACGAATGTGAAGAATAAATTGAAGATTTTAAAATAAATGCATATGTTGGGGTTAGAGGTCTTGATTGTGGGGAAAACAAGAATGTTCTAAAATAATCTCAATTTGTTACGTCATTACTGATAATGCATCTGCTATAATATGATATAATGTGTAATGTAATGTGCCATGACAGGTTCCATCTGTTTGGAGTTCATACAAAGTTCTGTAGATGACAAATAGCATGGACACATTTTAAGGAACACATGGTCATGTAAACAAGATCATTTCTAATAATGGCAACATTTGTCCCATGCAATTTGTTCAGCACAATCTTAATGTATGTTTTATTGGAAGCATAAAAATAAAAAATAAAAACATCCGGAATGAATAAAAAATTATATTTTATAAATGTTTTTGTCGACCTAATTTTTAAAACTTGCTTTTTATTTCCAAACATTTCTAAACATTTACTGTTAGGTGAATAAATTGCTATATTTATAATAATGAAAAATGTCAATTATAACCAATTCTAACCCATAGCCATGAATGTTTACCCTGATTTTAATTCCAATCCTTCCCCATACGCTCTTTATACAAATAAAAATATATATATTTATTAAACGAATTTATATCAAGTGGCCTCTTCCCATAATAGCTAGCTGGCTTATTTAAGTTCTACTTGTACAAATCAAAACTGTTGCTTTCTGTAGTGTTATTTTTATAAATGTACTAATATATTAGAAATACCTAATGTTTATAAAGTGTTATTTTTATCTCAAATGACACTTAAGAAATTAGGTACCCAATAAAATATTAAGAATGAGAGAAATTATACTTTTGATTTTGCATTGCTTATAGATTTTATAGGATTATTTATTAAACAGTTAATTAAATTTGAAATTGTAAATGGAAACATTATCTAACCCAGGGGTGCCAAAAAGATAGAACCTCAGATGTTGTAGAACTACAACTCCCATGATGCTTTGCATGCCTTAAAAAATGCCTTTAGAATGACAAAGCATCATGGAAGCTGTAGTTTTAAAACATCCAGGATCAACCTTTTAGGCACCTTTGGTCTAACTCAACAATTTCCCCTAAATTAAGCAATATGCAAGTCAGTACACCATGACTCATTACTTGATGCAGGCACTTTTTTTTTTTTACCATTTTGTTAAATTAGTTTTAAACAAGAAGCTTTCTTTATAATTAATATCTCCAAGGTCAATACTGCGTAAGAGGTTTACAGTACAGAACCAAAATATTCATGTAGATCAACAGTCACTCTGAGTATGTGTCAAGATGTTATTATTTGATGCTTGTTTATGTCATTATCTGTGCAATGGAAGTTATTCTTTCAGCCCTATAATTTGATTTGTATTGACTACTTGTACACCGGCTTCTACACTGATTTATAACATTCATAGAACACAAATACAATTCTGTATTCCCAATCTTCAGGCTGCAAATGTTGATAAGTTATGATGTTTTAACCTGACAGTATTTTTTTTAAGCTTTATAGGGTTAGATACTCTCACCTGTATATTTTAACAATTTTGGAGGAAAATGTACTGTGAAAATGCAGTCTTTATAATTTCCTTATTCTTAGTTAGTAATCAATAAGATATTCTAAAAGAATAGAGGGCAGCGATGTTGATATAGAAAGCATTACTTTGCAATGCCATGGCTTTCCCGTTTTCTCCAGTACTTAAATGATTTATTAAACTCTTTAATGACCATGATTAGGTAAATCACATTAACAGAACAGTTCACTAAAATGAGAATCCAAAGTGAATTTAAAGGAAATTTCAAATTAAGTCCAAAATAGCTGAATTTGCAGCATAGCTGACTTGAGCATTTTTCTATTTCAGCTAGTTTGGCCTTAAATTTAAATTCCCCAAAAGAACTCTGCATGAAGAAGCTGAAATTGGAATTGGTGCCTTGTGAACCCTAGGTGAGAAATAAACCATTAGAAAACAATTTGATGACTTGCAACCTGGGAGTCAGGGCACCATGGAACCCTAACATGCATCATGGTGCGTATGTGTTCCTTTAAATACCTTAATAGACACTCCCAAATGAAACATTAAAAAAATCACTACTTTGTAGACATGCTCCCAATAAAAATATGAAGGCATTTAATTATGTTTTTTTTTCATTAGGGGCATATCTTAAAACAGTTTTAAAACCTGCAGTTCTCTTGTCTGCAGCCTTTGCCATCCTCCCCTTCTCACCCCACCCAGACATTCTGTGCTGGTCCAATCACAGACTTCCCAATGCTGCTCAATGATAAGTCTTTACCAGGCAGGCGTTTTGAGCAATTGCTGCCTCTTGAGTTTAGCTACACTAAGCTAATCAAACCAGGAAGTATCAGGACCTGTTGACTATTTAAAGTCAATGGGGTGTAACCAAATTAATTTATAAATGTGTTGATTTCTATTGAAATCTGCACTTTTTGCTAAATGAAAAAAAGAGGACACACTCTTCAAACATAAGACTTTTCTGTAAGCTAAAGTGCTTTAGGGGTCTGGAGTATCCCTTTAAGCAAAAAGCATTTACTTGTTGAATCATTGGTTCTAGAATTTTGCATGTGTCTGTTTTTGATTATTTTTGTAAGAGAGCATGGACTTTAAAGTCCACTGTGCCCTCTTGCTAATATATAGTAATACATAGTAATGGAATATAGTACAGAGTATACCCACGAAAAAATAGAAGTTGTACTAAACATGTAGCTGACAGATGGGGATTGTGCTGGTACATTACTCTTTAAAACATTTTTAAAAAGTACACAAATCATTTTCACTCCTCAGATCTCACAGTACATAAAGAGCATCTTTTCATAACAATAATTCATACTGTACATGTCATATTTGTTATGTCCAGCAAAGCTGAACATAACAATGTCAGGAACAATTGTTGGGGAAACAATTACCGCTAAACCTAAATATTGCACATCATTCCGACTGTCGCTGACTAGGAATGAAGGAGAACTCTAGCATGTGTAACAGGTATGGCTTATGAATAATTCAAAGTCTGGAAGATGAGAATGTGTTTCAAATAAAAAAAAATATATATATCACATCTGCATGCAGAAGAGCTTTTTGAGAAAGCATTCATTTAGAGGGCATGTTTTACCAGTGTTTCTACGGTAGCATTGCTCAAATGCTAGAATCCAGTTTGCGATATTTTAATTGAAAATAATATGGAAAAGTGCTTTTCACCCAGAAGAATTTAATTGCTAAATCAAATGATATATTTTCTAATGCAACATAAAATTGGGATTCCTCCTCTTAACACCCCATGCTTACACAGCATATTTGTTATGTTGCATCTAAAATATTCCACTGAATATACAACATTTATCCTCACCTTTTTTAAGCTTAAGAGAAAACAAGATGATAAGAAAAAAATAAAATATTAAATATGATTAAATTCATAAACAAGTCAACACATATATTTACATTTACAAATAACTACATGCTCACAAGTACATTAAAAGTGACTATCTATTTTGCCATTGTTAAATACAATTTACATTTGTAATTAGAATTAGAACTCTATTTTAAACACAAAATAAATGATGGAAGACTCGTAATGTACAACAATTACTAAAAGATGGGGAATATTGTTCCCTCTAATTTTAGATGTGCACCTGGAAACAGGTAGGTCCTTCATCAATGTGAGGTGTTGTAGATCCAGTAGTGGGTCCCATAAGTAATAACAACCTAGATACAGTTATTCGAAAGATTGTATTCATTGAAGGAGGAATATGAAATGTTTCACATATACAATGCCAACTTACTGAACCACATTGATTAGAACTGATAATATTAGATTAGATAATATTTAGGTCAAAATACAGTTTATGTAAACATATTTTGCAGTATTACAAATAGTGTGCTCACTTTGGATTATATGTCACCAAGGTGATAGATTTCTTATAATATTAGGCTGGATTAAACCAATATTTATTTTACAGCCACAATACATTGTGAGTTGAATTTAGAGGAGCATGGAATATAAAAATAGTAAGTATCTGTCACAGCTGCACTACCCAACTTACAAGTATAGGTCATATTTAGGAAGACAGAAACTACGTATTACCGGATTTTAGAATGTCTGGGTTTAACTTAGAAAAAGAGAAAAAATGTAAACACGATCGGAATACCAGAAATACAGGAATGCGATAGAACTAGCCAGGTCAGGATTACAGAGGTCAGGAAAGTCAAAAAACAAGCCAACATGTAAATAACCATAAATTCAGAGAATATATAAGGCACTATACGAAAAACCAAGAGCAAAACTACGACAGGGCAAAGACAATGAGGCTAAAAATGTAGAAATGCCAGAACGACACTTTGATTCAAAACAAAAATCAATCAAGACAGTGTTTATGCATAAATGTACATCAAATTCAAAGTCAATATCACATGCCAAATAACAAATGGGAGTAAAATAGATTAGCAGAAGTTGGAGATTCATGTCCCGAATCCAAAGTCATAATATTACCAGGATGATGTGTATCAATAATTAAAATAAATAATGAATTTGAAAGCATATGTGTGTATATACATTAACTAGAAAGAAGATTTATAAACATTTCCATAATTATGTGGCAAGGCATGGTCTAACTTAATTAACATCAGACGAATGTAGAGTAAGGTCAAAGGTAATGGTTTAAAATTCTTGAGGATGGAAATACTAATGTACATAGATAATGGCATTGCCCTTTTAAAATGAAATATAAATATTATAAAATTAGAGTAGAGCTCTGTTGAATATCAAATGTTAGTATATTTTTCACTACTTTACATCTTCTTTGTTCATAATTATAAAATGGGAAATTAATTTCAGAATTTGTTATTTAAAACAATAAAATAAAAAAATAAATCTAGCTAGCAAAAAAAAAAAAAAATACCCACCCCCCCAACCCCCAAAATAAAAAATAATTCAAATAATCTAACAATAAACCCAAGGGATAGCATTTCGGAATTTGTTACTTAAAAAAATTAAATAAAAAAATAAAACCAGATAGCCGAAAAAGAAATACCCTACCTCCCCCCTCCAAAACAATTAAAATAATATAAAATAAACCCAGGCGATGGCATTTGGGTTATTCACCACACTTATTGTTTATTTTTTAAATATATTTTTATTTTAAGCATTTGTAATTTTTCTTCTAATGTATGTGATAAATAAAAAATGTTTATCTCCCAATTTTCAACATTTTAAATGTTACACTAAGACAGGAGGTCTAAAAAAAACATTGATTGTCCTGATATGGTCTACTCTCTCCCTTCATGCAAAATCCCCTTCTGCCCAAATTTTAAAAATATTGTTCTTTTTCTCCAAAACATTGCTGTGATCCATACTTTATGATTTATTGTTTATGTTGTTATATTTTTAATAAGAAATGAAAAATAAGTCAGGAAAAGTGCAACAAATATTGTGGTGCTACTATCACCTAGTGTGGATCACTCAAACACACAGCAACATATAAAGTGCAAATAAAGGTAATGGTGAGAGCACTCAATGAATATGATATAAAGAGTTTACCAGCATTGTCTTGAACATGTATCTAAAATTACAAAACATGAAAGAAACATAGGGTAATATTGTCATAAACATATGTTAAAACCCATGTGTAACTGGTCAAACTCACATATTGCTGAGTCACTTAAAGAAGCTGACTCAGACTAAGGACTTGTAGCGGAGTTAAACCACATAAAACAGGACTTCTGTAACGGTCTGGATAAATCCTTCTTGGATGTAGTCTGTACAATTAATCCAGGATGCAGGATCAAATAAAAACGTATTTATTGATACACAAAAAAAACCAAAAAAAACAATTACAGAATAATGTCCATGTAATATTGCCACGATGCGTTTCGCTGCCAAAACTCCTGTATAAAGACAGGATTAGCGGAGATGGACGGACAGCACCACTTGAAAAAGGCTTTACTGCTGAAACGCGTCGTCCTGTTTTACGTGGTTTATCTCCGCTACAATTCCTTAGTCTGAGTCAGCTTCTTTAAGTGACTCAGCAATATGTGAGTTTGACCAGTTACACATGGGTTTTAACATATGTTTATGACAATATTACCCTATGTTTCTTTTATGTTTTGTAATTTTAGATACATGTTCAAGACAATACTGGTAAACTCTCTATATCAAATTCATTGAGTTATATTTTTAGTGTTTTATTATTTAAGTGGTTTTTCATGTTTGGTTATAAACTTCAATAGCAGGTAATCTCTTGCACATCAAGATTGATAATAAAGATTATAAAAAAAATCTGATCATAAAACTGTACGTAATTAATTGTAGATTTTAAATCCTGACCAAATTCCTGACTGTGAGAGACTAAACAATAGATCCATTTAAAAAAAAATGTACAAAAGCTGGATAGAGTTAAACTACATCAAATAAGAGTATAATCTTACATTAAAATACATAGATTCTGCTGGGGCGGGGCCTGACTACAGAAGGGAGCAGTCGCATGTCGCTGCTGCTCCCGCTTATAGAATCACCTAAAGCCAATTATCGACTCACGGTGTCATGCCTTAATTATGATATCCTCTTACTTCCTGGTTCCACGGAGCTTAGCCACACCTCTTTATGACACGGTCTCCCTATTTAATCTGACCGCAACAGCTGATCTACGCTGGATTATTGAACTACGTTCCGTACTCACGAACCGGCTGCAACATCGTTGTGAAAGCCCTCTGTTACCGGACCGGACTGGAAGACTTCAAGTTCCCTTCACCCTTCCTCATCCACGACTAAAGCTGAACTCTCTCCATTCAGGATAAACCGCCTCTGAGGAGATCTCGGGAACCAGTGTTCTATGTGCCGGAAGCTAAGTAAAACCTCTGTGATAAGCGTTGCATCTCAAAGCTGTTATTTCCTGTCTCCAAAGTCCTTCGTTAAAACAAACCCGTTACAGCTAACTTCAACTCATACTTTGTCTCAGTTAGCTGCATCTGTCTTAATTCAGTTTAAGTCTATGGAACAGCTATTGTAACTTCTTATCACCTAATTAATTAATACTACTAAAGGACTCTTTCTGATTTAGTCATCGTTTACTACATAAAGCTACAGTGCATATAATTGTGGACTTCCGTTATCGTTTACTACTTAAAGCTACAGTGCCTCTAATTGTGGACTTCAGTTATCGTTTACTACTTAAAGCTACAGTGCCTCTAATTGTGGACTTCAGTTATCGTTTACTACTTAAGGCTACAGTGCCTATAATTGTGGACTTCAGTTATCGTTTACTACTTAAAGCTACAGTGCCTGTAATTGTGGACTTCAGTTATCGTTTACTACTTAAAGCTACAGTGCCTCTAATTGTGGACTTCAGTTATCGTTTACTACTTAAAGCTACAGTGCCTCTAATTGTGGACTTCAGTTATCGTTTACTACTTAAGGCTACAGTGCCTATAATTGTGGACTTCAGTTATCGTTTACTACTTAAAGCTACAGTGCCTATAATTGTGGACTTCAGTTATCGTTTACTACTTAAAGCTACAGTGCCTATAATTGTGGACTTCAGTTATCGTTTACTACTTAAAGCTACAGTGCCTATAATTGTGGACTTCAGTTATCGTTTATTACTTAAAGATACAGTACCTGTAAATTGGAATTAAAGTCAATACCTTTTACTTTTTATAATAAATATTCAAACTATAAGAAATCTGCAGTTGTGTTCCTTCATAACAAATGTTTAGACGTGACAGAATAATCCAGCCATTGTAATGGATCCAGCAGATTTCGATTCTACTATAACTACGCTGAATCAAAGAGTTGATACACTAGCCCAAGGTGTGCAAGACCTGCAAGTTACTAACGAAATAATTCTCACTTATGTCAGAGATCTACAAACTCATACTCCTCATCCTATTCTGCACTCGGCTAGTGATCCTGCTGTATGTAACCCAGAAAAGTTCTCTGGAGATCGTTCAAAATACAGGGAGTTCCTCAACACCTGCAAATTATTAATTGCTTTGAAACCTAGATCTTATCCTACAGAAAGAACTAAAGTGTGTTCAGTTATTTCCTTTCTAAGAGGTGAACCTATGTCATGGGCCCATTCCTTTCTGGAAAACGATGACCCCATCTTAGATTCACTGGAGGAATTCCTTAAAGCCATGTCTCTTCTCTATGAAGATCCATACAAACAAAATACTGCTGAATTAACAATTAGAACCTTGCTACAAAACCATAGACCCGTTGAAGATTATATTGCTGAATTTAAAAGATGGGCAGCAGAAACGCAATGGAATGACATCGCATTGCGCAACCAGTTTCGAATCGGCTTATCTGAAGCTGTTAAAGATGAACTATCCAGAATAGAACTCCCTACTACTTTGAATGCTCTGATTCATCTATCGATCAGCATTGACAGAAGGCTTAGAGAAAGAAATACCGAAAAGGCTCTCTCAACTTCAACTGGGAAAAAATCATTTCATCCTCCAAAGCCTCCTGACAACCCATCCGAACCAATCGAACCTATGGAAATAGGGATAATAAGAAGTCCCCTCACTCCTGAAGAGAAAAATCGAAGACGTACATTAAACCTCTGCATGTATTGTGCCTCTCAAGTTCATTTAGTCTCTGATTGTCCTTCATTGAAACGGATAAAAGGCAGTAGGCAGTCTCATGCCTCTTCCATCCTAAGTGTACTTCCCTCTACAGCAAATACTCAAATGTCCCCTATCGTTCTTGTATTACAGTGGGACAATAAAAGAATTATGACTGAAGCTATCATCGATTCTGGTGCAAATGGAGTATTCATCGACTCAGCCTTTGTAACCAAGAATAAAATTCCTTGTGTTCGTAAAAGAACTTCTGTACCTGTTAAAGTGATTGACGGGTCCCTCATTTCATCGGGACCAATACTTCATGAATCCATCCCTCTAAAAGTAACCATCAATCATACTCATACTGAAAGTCTTATATTTGATGTTGTCTCATCACCATTTTTTCCTATTATATTAGGGATCAACTGGTTAAGGAACCACAACCCTCAAATCTCATGGTTTCCCTTCTCTCTTGCCTTTAATTCCGATTATTGCGAGAAAACATGCTTGCAACGTATTCCAATTCTTCAGTCTACTACAGAACCAGCTAAAACCTCATGTTGTTCTGACACCGAACTGGAGTTTCCTCCTCCTACAGTCATTGGAATCTTATCTTCTCTTATTGACGACATTAAAGATCTCAGTGAAGATGCTCTTGAACTTCCTAAATCAATAAAATTATCCAAGAAAAACGGTCTCTACTATTTTAAAGACCGGATTTATGTACCTCCCTCTTTCAGAATTAAAGTACTTGAATTTATTCATGATTCTCCTCTGGCAGGTCATCCAGGTATGAAAAAGACCCTTGAATTGTCTAAGAGATACTATTGGTGGCCTCGTCAAGACCGAACTATTGAATCTTATGTCAAATCTTGTTCTATATGCCAAAGATCCAAACATGTCCATCATCGACCATTCGGTCAATTATTGAAATTACCGATTCCTGAACGGCCTTGGCAATCCATTTCTATGGACTTCTTGGTGGAACAACCTTCACCCTCTTATGAAATCGGTGATCTTGTCTGGCTTTCCTCAAAGAACATCTCTACAAACCGTCCATCAAAGAAGTTAAGTTCTCTTTTTCTTGGTCCTTTTCCAATAATATCGGTTATCAACCGTAATGTTGTTAAATTGAAACTTCCACCAACTTTAAAGCTACATCCTGTTTTTCATGTGTCCTTGTTGAAGCCTCATCATCCTGACCCTTTCCAAAGAAATGTCACTACTTCTCCTGATCCCATATTGGTCCAGGGTGAAGAAGAATACGAAATTCAAAGTATACTGGATTCAAGGATCCATCGTGGCTCCTTACAATACCTCATCAGATGGAAAGGATATGGAAATGATGAAGATACATGGGAAAACTCCTCTGTCGTTCATGCTGACAAATTAATTTCCAAATTTCACAAACGTTACCCTTCTAAGCCAAGTCAATAGCACCCAGAGGTTGCTCATTAAGGAGGGGATACTGTCATGCCTTAATTATGATATCCTCTTACTTCCTGGTTCCACGGAGCTTAGCCACACCTCTTTATGACACGGTCTCCCTATTTAATCTGACCGCACCAGCTGATCGACGCTGGATTATTGAACTACGTTCCGTACTCACGAACCGGCTGCAACATCGTTGTGAAAGCCCTCTGTTACCGGACCGGACTGGAAGACTTCAAGTTCCCTTCACCCTTCCTCATCCACGACTAAAGCTGAACTCTCTCCATTCAGGATAAACCACCTCTGAGGAGATCTCGGGAACCAGTGTTCTATGTGCCGGAAGCTAAGTAAAACCTCTGTGATAAGCGTTGCATCTCAAAGCTGTTATTTCCTGTCTCCAAAGTCCTTCGTTAAAACAAACCTGTTACAGCTAACTTCAACTCATACTTTGTCTCAGTTAGCTGCATCTGTCTTAATTCAGTTTAAGTCTATGGAACAGCTATTGTAACTTCTTATCACCTAATTAATTAATACTACTAAAAGACTCTTTCTGATTCAGTCATCGTTTACTACTTAAAGCTACAGTGCCTGTAATTGTGGACTTCAGTTATCGTTTACTACTTAAAGCTACAGTGCCTCTAATTGTGGACTTCAGTTATCGTTTACTACTTAAAGCTACAGTGCCTCTAATTGTGGACTTCAGTTATCGTTTACTACTTAAGGCTACAGTGCCTATAATTGTGGACTTCAGTTATCGTTTACTACTTAAAGCTACAGTGCCTATAATTGTGGACTTCAGTTATCGTTTACTACTTAAAGCTACAGTGCCTATAATTGTGGACTTCAGTTATCGTTTACTACTTAAAGCTACAGTGCCTCTAATTGTGGACTTCAGTTATCGTTTACTACTTAAGGCTACAGTGCCTATAATTGTGGACTTCAGTTATCGTTTACTACTTAAAGCTACAGTGCCTATAATTGTGGACTTCAGTTATCGTTTACTACTTAAAGCTACAGTGCCTATAATTGTGGACTTCAGTTATCGTTTACTACTTAAAGCTACAGTGCCTATAATTGTGGACTTCAGTTATCGTTTATTACTTAAAGATACAGTACCTGTAAATTGGAATTAAAGTCAATACCTTTTACTTTTTATAATAAATATTCAAACTATAAGAAATCTGCAGTTGTGTTCCTTCATAACAAATGTTTAGACGTGACAGAATAATCCAGCCATTGTAATGGATCCAGCAGATTTCGATTCTACTATAACTACGCTGAATCAAAGAGTTGATACACTAGCCCAAGGTGTGCAAGACCTGCAAGTTACTAACGAAATAATTCTCACTTATGTCAGAGATCTACAAACTCATACTCCTCATCCTATTCTGCACTCGGCTAGTGATCCTGCTGTATGTAACCCAGAAAAGTTCTCTGGAGATCGTTCAAAATACAGGGAGTTCCTCAACACCTGCAAATTATTAATTGCTTTGAAACCTAGATCTTATCCTACAGAAAGAACTAAAGTGTGTTCAGTTATTTCCTTTCTAAGAGGTGAACCTATGTCATGGGCCCATTCCTTTCTGGAAAACGATGACCCCATCTTAGATTCACTGGAGGAATTCCTTAAAGCCATGTCTCTTCTCTATGAAGATCCATACAAACAAAATACTGCTGAATTAACAATTAGAACCTTGCTACAAAACCATAGACCCGTTGAAGATTATATTGCTGAATTTAAAAGATGGGCAGCAGAAACGCAATGGAATGACATCGCATTGCGCAACCAGTTTCGAATCGGCTTATCTGAAGCTGTTAAAGATGAACTATCCAGAATAGAACTCCCTACTACTTTGAATGCTCTGATTCATCTATCGATCAGCATTGACAGAAGGCTTAGAGAAAGAAATACCGAAAAGGCTCTCTCAACTTCAACTGGGAAAAAATCATTTCATCCTCCAAAGCCTCCTGACAACCCATCCGAACCAATCGAACCTATGGAAATAGGGATAATAAGAAGTCCCCTCACTCCTGAAGAGAAAAATCGAAGACGTACATTAAACCTCTGCATGTATTGTGCCTCTCAAGTTCATTTAGTCTCTGATTGTCCTTCATTGAAACGGATAAAAGGCAGTAGGCAGTCTCATGCCTCTTCCATCCTAAGTGTACTTCCCTCTACAGCAAATACTCAAATGTCCCCTATCGTTCTTGTATTACAGTGGGACAATAAAAGAATTATGACTGAAGCTATCATCGATTCTGGTGCAAATGGAGTATTCATCGACTCAGCCTTTGTAACCAAGAATAAAATTCCTTGTGTTCGTAAAAGAACTTCTGTACCTGTTAAAGTGATTGACGGGTCCCTCATTTCATCGGGACCAATACTTCATGAATCCATCCCTCTAAAAGTAACCATCAATCATACTCATACTGAAAGTCTTATATTTGATGTTGTCTCATCACCATTTTTTCCTATTATATTAGGGATCAACTGGTTAAGGAACCACAACCCTCAAATCTCATGGTTTCCCTTCTCTCTTGCCTTTAATTCCGATTATTGCGAGAAAACATGCTTGCAACGTATTCCAATTCTTCAGTCTACTACAGAACCAGCTAAAACCTCATGTTGTTCTGACACCGAACTGGAGTTTCCTCCTCCTACAGTCATTGGAATCTTATCTTCTCTTATTGACGACATTAAAGATCTCAGTGAAGATGCTCTTGAACTTCCTAAATCAATAAAATTATCCAAGAAAAACGGTCTCTACTATTTTAAAGACCGGATTTATGTACCTCCCTCTTTCAGAATTAAAGTACTTGAATTTATTCATGATTCTCCTCTGGCAGGTCATCCAGGTATGAAAAAGACCCTTGAATTGTCTAAGAGATACTATTGGTGGCCTCGTCAAGACCGAACTATTGAATCTTATGTCAAATCTTGTTCTATATGCCAAAGATCCAAACATGTCCATCATCGACCATTCGGTCAATTATTGAAATTACCGATTCCTGAACGGCCTTGGCAATCCATTTCTATGGACTTCTTGGTGGAACAACCTTCACCCTCTTATGAAATCGGTGATCTTGTCTGGCTTTCCTCAAAGAACATCTCTACAAACCGTCCATCAAAGAAGTTAAGTTCTCTTTTTCTTGGTCCTTTTCCAATAATATCGGTTATCAACCGTAATGTTGTTAAATTGAAACTTCCACCAACTTTAAAGCTACATCCTGTTTTTCATGTGTCCTTGTTGAAGCCTCATCATCCTGACCCTTTCCAAAGAAATGTCACTACTTCTCCTGATCCCATATTGGTCCAGGGTGAAGAAGAATACGAAATTCAAAGTATACTGGATTCAAGGATCCATCGTGGCTCCTTACAATACCTCATCAGATGGAAAGGATATGGAAATGATGAAGATACATGGGAAAACTCCTCTGTCGTTCATGCTGACAAATTAATTTCCAAATTTCACAAACGTTACCCTTCTAAGCCAAGTCAATAGCACCCAGAGGTTGCTCATTAAGGAGGGGATACTGTCATGCCTTAATTATGATATCCTCTTACTTCCTGGTTCCACGGAGCTTAGCCACACCTCTTTATGACACGGTCTCCCTATTTAATCTGACCGCACCAGCTGATCGACGCTGGATTATTGAACTACGTTCCGTACTCACGAACCGGCTGCAACATCGTTGTGAAAGCCCTCTGTTACCGGACCGGACTGGAAGACTTCAAGTTCCCTTCACCCTTCCTCATCCACGACTAAAGCTGAACTCTCTCCATTCAGGATAAACCACCTCTGAGGAGATCTCGGGAACCAGTGTTCTATGTGCCGGAAGCTAAGTAAAACCTCTGTGATAAGCGTTGCATCTCAAAGCTGTTATTTCCTGTCTCCAAAGTCCTTCGTTAAAACAAACCTGTTACAGCTAACTTCAACTCATACTTTGTCTCAGTTAGCTGCATCTGTCTTAATTCAGTTTAAGTCTATGGAACAGCTATTGTAACTTCTTATCACCTAATTAATTAATACTACTAAAAGACTCTTTCTGATTCAGTCATCGTTTACTACTTAAAGCTACAGTGCCTGTAATTGTGGACTTCAGTTATCGTTTACTACTTAAAGCTACAGTGCCTCTAATTGTGGACTTCAGTTATCGTTTACTACTTAAAGCTACAGTGCCTCTAATTGTGGACTTCAGTTATCGTTTACTACTTAAGGCTACAGTGCCTATAATTGTGGACTTCAGTTATCGTTTACTACTTAAAGCTACAGTGCCTATAATTGTGGACTTCAGTTATCGTTTACTACTTAAAGCTACAGTGCCTATAATTGTGGACTTCAGTTATCGTTTACTACTTAAAGCTACAGTGCCTCTAATTGTGGACTTCAGTTATCGTTTACTACTTAAGGCTACAGTGCCTATAATTGTGGACTTCAGTTATCGTTTACTACTTAAAGCTACAGTGCCTATAATTGTGGACTTCAGTTATCGTTTACTACTTAAAGCTACAGTGCCTATAATTGTGGACTTCAGTTATCGTTTACTACTTAAAGCTACAGTGCCTATAATTGTGGACTTCAGTTATCGTTTATTACTTAAAGATACAGTACCTGTAAATTGGAATTAAAGTCAATACCTTTTACTTTTTATAATAAATATTCAAACTATAAGAAATCTGCAGTTGTGTTCCTTCATAACAAATGTTTAGACGTGACAGAATAATCCAGCCATTGTAATGGATCCAGCAGATTTCGATTCTACTATAACTACGCTGAATCAAAGAGTTGATACACTAGCCCAAGGTGTGCAAGACCTGCAAGTTACTAACGAAATAATTCTCACTTATGTCAGAGATCTACAAACTCATACTCCTCATCCTATTCTGCACTCGGCTAGTGATCCTGCTGTATGTAACCCAGAAAAGTTCTCTGGAGATCGTTCAAAATACAGGGAGTTCCTCAACACCTGCAAATTATTAATTGCTTTGAAACCTAGATCTTATCCTACAGAAAGAACTAAAGTGTGTTCAGTTATTTCCTTTCTAAGAGGTGAACCTATGTCATGGGCCCATTCCTTTCTGGAAAACGATGACCCCATCTTAGATTCACTGGAGGAATTCCTTAAAGCCATGTCTCTTCTCTATGAAGATCCATACAAACAAAATACTGCTGAATTAACAATTAGAACCTTGCTACAAAACCATAGACCCGTTGAAGATTATATTGCTGAATTTAAAAGATGGGCAGCAGAAACGCAATGGAATGACATCGCATTGCGCAACCAGTTTCGAATCGGCTTATCTGAAGCTGTTAAAGATGAACTATCCAGAATAGAACTCCCTACTACTTTGAATGCTCTGATTCATCTATCGATCAGCATTGACAGAAGGCTTAGAGAAAGAAATACCGAAAAGGCTCTCTCAACTTCAACTGGGAAAAAATCATTTCATCCTCCAAAGCCTCCTGACAACCCATCCGAACCAATCGAACCTATGGAAATAGGGATAATAAGAAGTCCCCTCACTCCTGAAGAGAAAAATCGAAGACGTACATTAAACCTCTGCATGTATTGTGCCTCTCAAGTTCATTTAGTCTCTGATTGTCCTTCATTGAAACGGATAAAAGGCAGTAGGCAGTCTCATGCCTCTTCCATCCTAAGTGTACTTCCCTCTACAGCAAATACTCAAATGTCCCCTATCGTTCTTGTATTACAGTGGGACAATAAAAGAATTATGACTGAAGCTATCATCGATTCTGGTGCAAATGGAGTATTCATCGACTCAGCCTTTGTAACCAAGAATAAAATTCCTTGTGTTCGTAAAAGAACTTCTGTACCTGTTAAAGTGATTGACGGGTCCCTCATTTCATCGGGACCAATACTTCATGAATCCATCCCTCTAAAAGTAACCATCAATCATACTCATACTGAAAGTCTTATATTTGATGTTGTCTCATCACCATTTTTTCCTATTATATTAGGGATCAACTGGTTAAGGAACCACAACCCTCAAATCTCATGGTTTCCCTTCTCTCTTGCCTTTAATTCCGATTATTGCGAGAAAACATGCTTGCAACGTATTCCAATTCTTCAGTCTACTACAGAACCAGCTAAAACCTCATGTTGTTCTGACACCGAACTGGAGTTTCCTCCTCCTACAGTCATTGGAATCTTATCTTCTCTTATTGACGACATTAAAGATCTCAGTGAAGATGCTCTTGAACTTCCTAAATCAATAAAATTATCCAAGAAAAACGGTCTCTACTATTTTAAAGACCGGATTTATGTACCTCCCTCTTTCAGAATTAAAGTACTTGAATTTATTCATGATTCTCCTCTGGCAGGTCATCCAGGTATGAAAAAGACCCTTGAATTGTCTAAGAGATACTATTGGTGGCCTCGTCAAGACCGAACTATTGAATCTTATGTCAAATCTTGTTCTATATGCCAAAGATCCAAACATGTCCATCATCGACCATTCGGTCAATTATTGAAATTACCGATTCCTGAACGGCCTTGGCAATCCATTTCTATGGACTTCTTGGTGGAACAACCTTCACCCTCTTATGAAATCGGTGATCTTGTCTGGCTTTCCTCAAAGAACATCTCTACAAACCGTCCATCAAAGAAGTTAAGTTCTCTTTTTCTTGGTCCTTTTCCAATAATATCGGTTATCAACCGTAATGTTGTTAAATTGAAACTTCCACCAACTTTAAAGCTACATCCTGTTTTTCATGTGTCCTTGTTGAAGCCTCATCATCCTGACCCTTTCCAAAGAAATGTCACTACTTCTCCTGATCCCATATTGGTCCAGGGTGAAGAAGAATACGAAATTCAAAGTATACTGGATTCAAGGATCCATCGTGGCTCCTTACAATACCTCATCAGATGGAAAGGATATGGAAATGATGAAGATACATGGGAAAACTCCTCTGTCGTTCATGCTGACAAATTAATTTCCAAATTTCACAAACGTTACCCTTCTAAGCCAAGTCAATAGCACCCAGAGGTTGCTCATTAAGGAGGGGATACTGTCATGCCTTAATTATGATATCCTCTTACTTCCTGGTTCCACGGAGCTTAGCCACACCTCTTTATGACACGGTCTCCCTATTTAATCTGACCGCACCAGCTGATCGACGCTGGATTATTGAACTACGTTCCGTACTCACGAACCGGCTGCAACATCGTTGTGAAAGCCCTCTGTTACCGGACCGGACTGGAAGACTTCAAGTTCCCTTCACCCTTCCTCATCCACGACTAAAGCTGAACTCTCTCCATTCAGGATAAACCACCTCTGAGGAGATCTCGGGAACCAGTGTTCTATGTGCCGGAAGCTAAGTAAAACCTCTGTGATAAGCGTTGCATCTCAAAGCTGTTATTTCCTGTCTCCAAAGTCCTTCGTTAAAACAAACCTGTTACAGCTAACTTCAACTCATACTTTGTCTCAGTTAGCTGCATCTGTCTTAATTCAGTTTAAGTCTATGGAACAGCTATTGTAACTTCTTATCACCTAATTAATTAATACTACTAAAAGACTCTTTCTGATTCAGTCATCGTTTACTACTTAAAGCTACAGTGCCTGTAATTGTGGACTTCAGTTATCGTTTACTACTTAAAGCTACAGTGCCTCTAATTGTGGACTTCAGTTATCGTTTACTACTTAAAGCTACAGTGCCTCTAATTGTGGACTTCAGTTATCGTTTACTACTTAAGGCTACAGTGCCTATAATTGTGGACTTCAGTTATCGTTTACTACTTAAAGCTACAGTGCCTATAATTGTGGACTTCAGTTATCGTTTACTACTTAAAGCTACAGTGCCTATAATTGTGGACTTCAGTTATCGTTTACTACTTAAAGCTACAGTGCCTATAATTGTGGACTTCAGTTATCGTTTATTACTTAAAGATACAGTACCTGTAAATTGGAATTAAAGTCAATACCTTTTACTTTTTATAATAAATATTCAAACTATAAGAAATCTGCAGTTGTGTTCCTTCATAACAAATGTTTAGACGTGACACACGGAGGCTGCGGACCGGTGCCCTGGTGTTCCCAAACGATGGGGGACATCGGAACCGAAAAGTGGACACCACACAAGTGGTTCTATGTGCCGGAATCGATCCACGCGGGTCTGCGGCCTACAAGCATGGCGGTGGCGGGGGAGACGGCCACTCTCCTA
This sequence comes from Pelobates fuscus, assembly GCF_036172605.1. Classification (NCBI taxonomy): domain Eukaryota; kingdom Metazoa; phylum Chordata; class Amphibia; order Anura; family Pelobatidae; genus Pelobates; species Pelobates fuscus. The sequence continues at coordinate 27,684,530 of NC_086328.1, forward strand.
CTGCTGCAACACACGGCAAGGCGAAGCTGGAATCCCCGTTCCCCCCCTATGGACCGGTGGGGGTTATCCCGGTCCCCACCGAAGCGACACATATGGCTACTCGGACGGCACCAACCCACTCGGGCTTGGGTCCCGGACGCTCCGGGCCCAGCAGTATGGCGGAGGCCCCGAGCCTTATGGAATCTGCAGCCGTGCAACCCTCAAGCCTGGAATTGATATTCCAACAATTTATGGTCAAACAGGATCGACTCTTCGCAACACCCCATATACAAAACGGGGGCACAACAGATTGGCCGAGGAAACAGAGGCGGAATGGGTCTTCTAAGGGCTCTAGATACCCTTCAACGCCAACGCCGAAAACAGACTGCCCACCCGGGCCGAGGGTCATTGGGACACTAATCCCTCAGCATCTGCCACACCGCCGGAAGCCTAACCGCCGCTGGCGGTGACGAAACACCAGGGCTACCCGAAGCGCCCCTGCAGGGAAAAACTTGGCCTCCAGCAGCACCCAAGTTTGTGGCGCCATGATGCTGACCCCGCACGGAGCCCGGGACAAAAGGGAGACCCAGTCGCCCTCACACCTCTCCCGTACTCTAAGTACTACTAAACCACCGAGACCTATGCTGAGACCACAGTCCCTCAACGGCAGCGGGCACAGGCGAACCCAGTCACGCAGAGCGGGGCAAGAGAGCCCGGTTCAGAGACAGCGGCAAGCCCGGACCAGAAAACGTACTACACAGTCAGTCTCGAGGGGATCCCACACAGTAACAGCTCGTACCTGCAGACCCTCAGCACATCAGGTCAACCTACGACGCCCAGTCGGACTATGGGACTCTGTATGCCCGCGGAGAGGAATCGGGTAAGCTCCCCTCAACACGTGGACTTTTCGGCCACCAACCCTACCCACCGAAATCTGGGGGATTTGGCAAAACAAGCATGAAAAAGTGGACACTACCCTACCTCTTATGTTTCATATCATTTTTACAGGTTATATGATTGACTTTATACCACCTGAAACACCGTAGATATATGTTATACCTGATATTAAGATAGCCTAGAGTAAACTGACAAGTTAGCTTAAATGTATGGTATGCTACTAGGTGCAAAGGCAAATTATATAGTTTACACATGACGAAGCTCCAGGCAGAGTGTGTACACTTTAGCTGTCAGACCTGCCTACTGTATTGCCCTGTTCTGCAAGAAACTTATCACATATTGTTCTACATAACTTACTACCAATCGAGATATACACTGGCTATGTATTCACCAGGTCTACTATAAATAATGTCTCTATGCTTGCTTTCTATATGGGCACCAGCATCTGTGTTCTCCTAAACCCATGTTGTATAGTTGTACTTAGTTTAAGTTAGCTACTAGCCAGTGGCGAAGAGACCCTATCTCTAAACTCTGTTTACTTGTGTTGTGCAAATCCTAGGCCTTTGTACGTATTAGATGGAGCCCACGGCTACATGACTACAGACGGACAGGGAACTAACTCAGACAAGCGCAGCGTCAACACGTTGCACCACACAGCAACACCGATCAGCCTGACATCCTCACGACATTCTCACCTAATAAGCTTTACACGAGTCCTACACAAATCGCCATAAGCGACGTGAATTTACACATGACCGGCAGTTACACGCATACCTGTACTGCTGATAAGCACACTCTGCTCATACCTCGAGCATTAGTGCCCAAACAACCGTGACTAGCTGGACCGCCATATTGTCTACCCATACTCCACCGAATAGCAGGCCATAACATTATAGCATGTACCCAATCGGACCTTATGCTTCCTAGCATGTATTAAAGCTTGATTACACGACTTCAATTACTGTTCACCCGTTTTAACAACTCATTGTCGTTATGCATGTTCATATAATATAAAATGAGGCTGATCCTTCTAGGAGATTTTGTAATTTGTCATGACGCTTCTAAACTGTATAATCCCTGCAAATCTCCCTCTCTTCATTCTGTACCACCATAACCACTTGCCTCAATAAAATAAAGATTGACAAAAAATACATAGATTCTATTTTTTCCTGTCTGCAGTAAGTCAGCAATAGAAAAAGAGTCCTACTCACTAAATGCCTATATGACAGTGAAGATTTGCATAGCTTTTCTCAGAAACTTTATTAACCATCTGCAGGAAATAGCTAACAAGGGGATATATGGACTAGCAATGGTATACTTAAATCTACTCCTTATTTCACATGCATTATACACATGCATCCCTTTGGGCACTATAATAAGTCTTAAATATGTTGTGAGGCTTTTAGCAACAATGTAATTTTAATTTGCTACCACTCACTTAAAAAGTAGATTACATTAGGCAGAAACCCATATTTATGGAACTTAAAATGTAATTTCCTCCTTTTATTTGCGCAATCTATTGAGTTCTCTAATGTCTATGTGTTAGAAATAGGCATTATGTAAAAAAGGTATATTTACGAAATCTTGGCCAGTTTTCACTTTGAGTGTAAATTCCTCCCTTTACAAATTGCAACACTCACTATTTTTATTGGGGTGAAGTACATGTATATGGGGGCTTTTTATGTGTATTTATCTCACTTTTTGGTTTTCCCTTTATTTTGGGACAACATTTTTCCTGAATTGTCCCAATTGTATATGTTGAAGTTTGATTTTAAATGATAAGTACTAAAGCGGATATTTTATATGATGTAAAATTTGATTTGACTTCAACATCGGGTTTTATTTGACCAGAAAAGTCTTGGTCAATGTTTCAATAATTAGGTAGAGTTGATATGAATTGCTTTTCCTTGGCTTTTCATCCAATTACTGTTATTAAATAAACAGTTGGAATGATGAATTATATCAATGACAGAATGCTTTAGTGTTTAGCTACTTTGATTTCGCAACCTTTTATTTGTAGAGAAATGTCAGTGTTAATCTTGTAAAAGCTCCACCTTAGCTGCTAGGACTAAGAAGTCAATTTAATGGACACCAGACAGCAGAGACCTTTACCGTTGCCACACTTAGCAAAAGGTGGCTTTTTCATTAACACGAATGAATCTGTCTGTGTTGCTACTTGGCCAGGGAAATAAAAGAAGGCCATGCCAGAAGTGTTTTAGATTTCCTGTGTGTCACCTATCACAATGCTAGTCAGGAACTCTCAAGAATAGATCCTGAAAAATGATTGAATAATGATTGGAAACATATGCCTTCAAAAAAATGCACAACAGTTTATTTATCCAAATGTCAACAATATTATTAGAATTGTTATTATTATAACAATGTTCACAGCACTGCATAGCATATTATGGTTTAAATACTTTAAACCTTATATAAAATCTAATGCTTGAGAGTTCTGCTATTCTGATATAACATTGAAGGTCAATAATAGCTGCCCTAAATAGCTACCCTTGACTAGTCAGACAATGAATGCCATCAGTGGCAAGATTACCCATCAGTGGTCTCTGTAGAGATATGGGGAGAATTTAAAAGTTCCTGCCTATGTCTAATTAACTTGGAATAGATATGAAAGATACATTCTAGATAGGATATGTGTTTCTTAAAGGACCATTCCAGGTACCTATGCATTCTCTCCTTCATGCTGCCATTTAAGTAACTATTAGTGAGGAGAATGTACTTACCTACTGAGTATCACACAGCTTTGCATATCAGTGCATCCACATTGGTGGAAAAAGCAGTTTAATCTTCTTTTGGATAAGTTCGTGTTCCGAACTGAGCGTCACTTAAGTCATGGCCGCATCCACTTCTTCTTTTTTTTTTTTTTTTTTTTAACCCCTCTTCACTTTATTGCCCCCTAGTCAACACAAATGCTTCTAGGTCTCAATTTCACCTTTTTTAACTGCATGTTTCTTCTCTGGACATATTTCATAAGCCCCACCATCTTAGTGTACCTGAAAGTGACATTTATTGCACTGCCTTCGTCTACCCAGATAAGCCTGCTCTGTCCTAGACACAGCACAGGAAGTGGAACTTACTTACGCTCCACCCTGAATCTTAGAAAGCCAAGCGTACAAAAAATAGTCCCTACTTTGCCTCTTTTATTTAGTTAGAAAAAGTAAAAAAAAAGGACAGAGTAGGAAAGAGGAAGAGAATGAGTGATTGGGAAAAGGTAAGTAAAGAAAAAGGAGAGATTGGGAAAAGGCAGCTATAGGGTGACAGTGCCACTTTAAATAGAGCACAAGGAAAGAAAGCTTTTGGCTCTTCTGACAGTGATAAATACACACACACACATACATATATATATATATATATATATATATATATATATATATATATATATTGGAAGGCGTAGCCTGAAGTTGTGGGAGGGGTTACCCGGCTATTTAAACTCAGGCCCCCTACACCACAGGGCTGATGCTGCCTGGTTCATGACTACTTCCGGTTCAAAGGTCATCAACACAGACTGCCTAAAACTCCAAACAAGCTGGTCTGGGCCTACTGTGGCTCCCATGCCGATCGGACCAAGTTTTTCCCTGCTCCAACAACTCCCATCCTGCTGTTCCAGCCACATGCGGTCAGAGACTCCCACGCTGATTGGTCCAAGTTCTCCCTGCTCCAACAACTCCCATCACGCTGTTCCAGCCGCATGCGGTCAGAGACTCCCAGGACGATCGGACCAAGTTCTCTCTGCTCCACCAACTCCCATCATGTTGTTCCAGCCACATGCAGTAAGAGACTCCCACGATGATTGGACCAAGTTCTCCCTGCTCCAACAACTCCCATCACGCTGTTCCAGCCACATGCGGTCAGACTCCCACGCCGATCGGACCAAGTTCTCCCAGCTCCAACAACTCCCATCATGCTGTTCCAGCCACATGCGGTCAGACTCCCACGCCGATCGGACCAAGTTTTCCCTGCTCCAACAACTCCCATCACGCTGTTCCAGCCACACGCAGTCAGAGACTACTCACCTCCTCTCCAGAACTGGCTGTTCGTTCCCGCTGGCGCTATGAGACCCCTTACCGGCTTATCGGGCCTTTTCCTGGAACAAACCTCCGTGTCCACCAAGTCTGGGTACTTTCCAGCCACATAGCTGACCTCTCGTTTGTTTCCTGTACCAGTCAAATCCACGAACCGTGAGTCTGCCTGTACGGGCCAAATCCATGAACACACAATTGTTCACACGTTTACGTTATTACATACCGTCTATTCTGGACTTTTTCCCGTTCAGGACTTAAGTCAGTTCCTTACGCCTGCTCTTTGTTCCATTCCTATTCGCTAGTTTCTTTTCGGCAAATTTCTACCGAACTAGTCTCCAGTCTATCTCAATTACATGCTTCCATCTTCCATTCCATGCTTCCATCAACGGCCACCACAATCATAGTACCAATTAGTTAGTTTTACACTGTTCCCTGATACATGAAATGTCCAGGTTCTTTAGCCTGTAGTTCCAGGTTCTTTGCCCTGTAGTTCTGTTATATTTGCTATGTTTCTTGTTATTATTTACGATTGTGCATGGATATTGTCAGTTTCCCATTACTAATTCAGCTCTGGTAAGCATTTAATATTCACTACATATATAGCATTACCATCATATATCGCATATGTCTTATTCTATCACTTATGGACCTGGTACTATTCTGAGGCAGTCATCACGTTCACATGTGTTACCATGTGTTATGGCCAATCTGTATACTTGCTCCCACGATAGGTATATTACTTATTTGGAGGACGATCACCTATTCGCTAAACCTTTTTTGTAACACGCCACACTCCTATGTTCATATGTATCGTCATGTTCCCTGGGACAAACCCTAGTGTACCAGGCTTTACCATACCATCATATGTTCCCCCTGACTCTACGTCAAAATAATCACGTATTATGCACTAAAGGTTATTTACTCATTGCTGCTATATTCTACTCAAGCAAGTTCATCATCCTAACCGACCCTTGTATCACTAAACCTACAGCAACTCCACTCTAACTGTTCTATGTTACATCAGCCAACGCTGGCACGCAATTCCTTTGCCAGGCCTACACAGGCCCACGCCCGGGGATCCTTAATTCCCCACACATACACCCTCCTTCCCATGCTGGCACGACCATAATTAAATATTCTAAGTCCTACCGGGATAGCTCAAAACTGCCATCATAGCTTGGTATTCCATATCCCCCTATATGTATTTTAGCTAAAGAAGTCACAGGACCAATTAGCGGTCACTCATGACTCTGCCTATCCCCCATTATTGTCGCAGTATTGGTTAAACACTCCCCATGGTCTCTGGTAATGGCCTAGGATCCTCACCCTACTCACTTATAGGGATATTTGATTTATGTCCTATGAATCTTGTACCCACCATCGTAGGGTCAGGATTCTAACAACTATGTCCTCAGGTTACCTATTCATAGACCAGCCTCAAGAACAACCACCCCGATTATACAGGCGTATTTTGTTCACAGTAAGTCAAGCCCAATTCCAGTTCCAACTTGCCTCCCACCATCATTTCCCTTTAGGTTCTCCAATATCTCATTCCTCTGGCAAGGAAACCACATTCTACCCCAAGCAAGGTATGTTTACCCACCTCGCTACTACCCATTACCCGTCCCATTCTCGGATCCGCTATGTCAGTTATCGGCCTGGTACCCAGCTATGCCAGTAACTAGCCTCATCATTATCAATTCCGTGAGGCCAACACCCATCTTCATCCGCATATGGAGGTACACGCCCCTCGGCCCAACACATAGCTAACGCCTCACATCAACCTCTCCAGGTTACGCGTTAGGGCCTCACCCAGCATGGCCTCTTATATTGACTCTTTTTACAGTCCCCAAGAGGCCAACGTTCTTGCCACACCTTTCAGTGGCCCCTGCCCACTAGTCCAAATCACATGAAGTCAAACCGTTGATATCCACTCTACTTGCCTACATACATAACATCAACGATGGACTACAGAGACTGGAATCTCCACAGGCACTGATGCACATCCCAGCCACAGGACTCCCAAATCCCTATCATGGTTATGTTATCCTTTCAAATCCCTCCCTTAGCACATCGGTTTACATTATTACTCCCTCATACTTTGTGTCCCTGACCATACGCAAAGACATCTGGAAAGGTTAATTTAGTCTTCTTACTGATTGCCTCCCACGTTGTCTTAGAGTACAAGTCTTACTACTACGATGATCTGTACGTCGTTCTATACACCAGAATCCCAGACTCAATCAGAAACTCACTATCCCAGAATTCATCCTAGCCTTCAGACTTTTGTGATGTAAGTGGCTCTACTTCTCCTCACCATAGAGAAGGTTTGCATCGACAACCTGGAGTTTTACCTCTAAGCACAGCCTTTCTGTCACTCAGTCGACTTCTACATCAAGGTTTCCACACACCAGTTCCACACAGGTCTGGTCACACTCCTGTCCGGTATTCACGAGTGTCAGAACCTTCTGTCTGCATTAATAGACCCCGCAACACAATCACGTTGCTTAAGAAGGTATTCAACCATATTAATTACCCACCCCTAGCCTCAACTCATTGATTTCCTCTAAGGAATTCTCCCAGCACTATGCCAAAGGGGTTGACCAGAGCTTGGGTGGGCAAAACAGACATTTCCTATGCCTCCAAGCTTCTACCTATTCAGCCATCCCAAGGGCATGTTCATGGCATTTTATGGAGGGATTGTCATGAATTTCCCACACGTGTAACTTTTAGAGCAAAGAGTAACTTATTTGCTAACACACTATGTTGACTAACACTCAATATTAGCGAATGTCCTGCAGTCACCGGTTATCTTAGATAACTTCCTCACGATAGAACGCCCTCACTCCGCTCTGGTTAGTATTCACAAGACGATGGCACTTTTCCTCACTATGGGTTCCACTTTCACAAACTGACCTTCTTAGGCATTCATCTTGACACTAATAAGCTACAGAACATGTCCACCTACAGAGAAGGTACAGCACATCGGAGTCCTGGGAACCTTTCCTTCTGAAGAACAAGCGGGGAGGGTGGGGGGAGAATGGATCTACAGTCCTACTGGGCACATTGAGGTTTGCCATGAGAATTATTCTGCACATTTATTTCCCGACTGCTGAGTCTTCTTCCCACCGACAGTTGCATTCTGGCACTAGTTGTAAGCAGACCTACACATATGGCTCAGGTTCATACCACATTGGATTGGGGGCCAGCTTATTCCTGCCATTTCTCATCATTTCTCAGTTACATGGACCAATGCGTCCGCACACACTGATTTCACAGCCAATTTGGTGACTTTTGGTTCTGAGTTGCCTGGCCAGTTGAGACTCTAAAAAAAAAAAAAAAAAAAATAAGTCTATTCCTCGTCAACATTTCTTTGGAATCTGCCCCATAGTGGCCGCCTACAAGGCCTGGGGAGGTATGATTGGATAGGGGAAGTCAAGTGATTTTCTGACAATAAAGCAGCTGGCTATACCCACATTCCATGGCTTAATACTGCACTAACTCGCCTCATGGCATTTGGCAGATTTCTGGATTGAGCTGCCCTCTCTGATTATACATCACAAGCATACAATAGAGATTTCACCTTTACAACAAGTTTACCACCGATTACCATAAAACCGATATTCGTTCACTAGTCACCATTGCGACACTCCTCTCCTTTTTGCCCACACAATTTATAAAATCTCTCTTAACACTACAAAACTTACCTGGCTGGCTACACCATGTCTTAAGTGCCCATCCTAGTACCAAACAGTTCACATCCTCTTGCCATATGTAATACGTAGGGACAATCCTACGGGCAATAAGGTGCCGGTCAAAATGTCAGACCTTTACAGGTTATCACTCACAGGACCAAATCTCAATATGCCCCTATTTAACTGCAGGGCAAACCACTCACTACAGCTAAATTCATCATGTACCTCAGAACCCTCTTAACTAGGCGGGGACTCAACCCCAATGCCTTTTCGGGACATTCCTCCAGAATCAGGGCAGCATCAGCTGCTTCCAGAAAAATGTCCCTGCTCACACCATAAACATTAGGACGCTGGAAATCCACAGTATAATACTAGATACATACCACAACCAGAGCTAGAGTTGAGTAGGTAAAGCCGTTATGAATCTTGCAATGTAAAGATATGTAATAAGGTATCTTATTCAACTTTTTGCCCTCTTTTATTACAGGCCTACCCGATACGTCGGTTTCGGCACACCACAACCGACTTGCTCATATATCTAACTTATCATGTATACGGCTTTTGTCCCCGACTACAAATTGGAAGGCGTAGCCTGAAGTTGTGGGAGGGGTTACCCGGCTATTTAAACTCAGGCCCCCTACACCACAGGGCTGATGCTGCCTGGTTCATCCCTCCCACCTCTCCCCTTATACATATTACTATTACAGGTGGGCCCTCTTTTATTACAGGCCTACCCGATACGTCGGTTTCGGCACACCACAACCGACTTGCTCATATATCTAACTTATCATGTATACGGCTTTTGTCCCCGACTACAAATATATATATAGACATAGTAGAAATGACCGCACTCCAAGGACTTTGTAGAGATCTTCAAATAAAATTTAACTTTTATTCAATCCATTTAAAAAGTCAATGTTTCAGCTCCCACATGAAGCTTTCAACAGGACAAAACAGTTTTGTCCTGATGAAAGCTCCATGTGGGAGCTGAAATTTACAGAAATATATATATATTTATTTCTGTAATTATTCAGGTGAAATAGTGGACATATAAATAATTGAAATGCTAACATTAAAATAATTATCTTAATGGTTTTTCATCAGTGATAGTATACACTATTTACCTATCAAACCAATAGTAAGTATATACATAGAAGAAAGATGACTAAAGCTGTTTATTCACTAAAAACCAAGATCTATCTATCTATCTATCTATATATATATATATATATATATATATATATGTGTGTGTGTTTTTTAGGAAAATGTGTTTTGCCTTTTGAAAATAGTTGAAAAACAGCTTCAATTACATCTGTAAAATGTAAATCCTAACAGCAACAAATGGTGTAAATAGGAAGTAAATGAATTATGAATAGTAAACTCTGGATAGATAATCAGATAGGTTGAAGTTTTTAAGATATGCTGTGAGGATGATTGTTTTCCAGAAAATATTCTGGTATGCACCTCCAATAAAGTGTACTTGCATGATTCACAATGGTCACGAACATATTCAACCCCACATGCTTGGATTTGTGAGACATATATATATATATGTTTCTATTGGATTTACATTCATCACACACACTGTTTTTTCTCTCACCAGTTGCGGTGGACATTCTGCATCTTTGTTGTTTTATTGTTTTATTACACTATGTACAATACAGTTTGTTTAGTATATGTATGTGGGTAGGACAACAGGTAGCAAAATATGGTTTCAGATTGGTTTATTCATTGTTTGTTATTCTTTGTATTTATTATTTTCCATTTTACTAAATCCAGGTGCGGTGTCTTTGGAGAGGGATGAGTATTTTGGGAAACCTTTCCTAGACACAGGAAGTGGAGTATACTTAAGCTCCACCTGATATTTACTGTGTTACAATGATAGCAATGGCCTCTATTCTATGTCAAAAGTGTTGCATACTCATACCCAACAACTTGACTTGCTGTCTTGGAGACAATTTCCTGCCAGTAGACGTCTTCTCCTACATAGTACAAATTGGACAAAAACAAGATACAATTATCTATAAACTCACAAATTACTATTTATATTGTTTTGCTCAAAGCTAAAGCTGACCCATCTAGAGTTGAAGATTAATGATAAATATACTAGGGTGCATATTGAGCACAAAAAAATATTTGATGTGAAAAGGCTAAAATTTACAAATGTATCTGTCTAACCATTGGTTTGTCTATCAGTCACTCTGTCTGCCCACTAGAGATGTCCCGAACAGTTCGCCGGGAACTGTTCGCCAGCGAACATAGCTTGTTCGCGGTCGCCGCGGCGGGCGAACATATGCGATGTTCGGTCCACCCCCTATTCATCATGGAGGTGGGAGGGCCTTGGAGGGAGGGTCTGCTGCCGATTGGCTGGAATGTGTCTGCTGACTGTGAGGTACAGGGTCAAAGTTTACTCAATGATGATGAATAGGGGGCGGACCGAACATCGCATATGTTCGGCCGCTGTGGCGACCGCGAACAAGCTATGTTCGCCGGCGAATAGTTCCTGGCAAACTGTTCGGGACATCTCTACTGCCCACCCATCTGCCCAACTGTCTGTCTGATTATATGTCTGTCTGTCTATTAATGTTGACATTTGAGATTACATTTAATTAAAAAACAGAGATAGTCTGCTCCTTTGCTTATGCAAAGAGATTAAAAAATAAACAGGCAATTTTACTTGCAACCTAGTTCACTTACTAGACTCTTGATTGATTCATATCTTTACAGATTTCTATCATGGATAGCAGGATTAAAGGAATTAAATGGAAGGATCTGCATAACATTGCACAAACTATTTTTTTTACCTGCATTAATCCAATTAATTTATGGCACATGAACCCATGGTCTGTAAAAGTAGTCGATACCCCCAAAACATTCAAATAATTGTTGACACAAAACATTAAATGATAGTAAACATTTCTCTAGTGAGGTATCAAAGATTAGAGAACTTTATAAAAGTTTGAAGTTATGTAGATTATCCTGTAAAAGCCCCCAAATAACATTTGTGGCTCTTTTAACTGCTGTTAATATCATGTTTGGCATGTAATGAAGTTCTAAACTTTGAAAACAAAATGCTGTCTTTATTAGATAAGATTTTAAAAGATCAGGTTGTGCCCTTAATTAATTGTCTCTCTTTGATGCATAGTTTCAGGTGAAAGCTTAACGTTATTTCCCGGCTATAATTGTCTGCTGAAGAACCGAAGGTCGAGACCTGCAACTCTCTAAGACAGAAACTATTAATTCATGCACTGCACAAGCTGCTGTGTTTGTCTGTGTTGTTATCTTTAGATATAGAATTTATGAATTATGTTAATTGCCACTAAGTACATATTCAACTTTTACTACAAATAACGGTGTATTTTGTGGATATTACATCCTATCATCCATGAATACAGTAAGTGGTTTTAAGAACTTTAAAAACAGTCTTTATTTAATTTTTGAGAAACTGAGACAGAATACATACATTAGAAATGTTGATGATTTTTGATCATGTACTTAAATCAAATAATGTAGCCAGACAATGCGGGGTCGGTAAATGGAGGATGGAGGAAAATGAGGAAAATGAGGATGGAAACGTATCTCGTGTATATAGACTAATAATAGCACAAGGGTTTGTTCGGATGAGGTTACCAAAAAAAAATTCAAGAAGCATATTCTGAATTTTTATTCAAATAATTTTTATTGAATAATTTAAAAAAAAAATTCAATAACAATAATAGAAAAAAATATTAAAAAAATCTAGGGTGGAAAAAAAAAATATAAAAAAAATTATCCAACCAGAATAATATAGTCATATTTGAATTGTCTAGTAAGCAAAAATACAAAATAATAATGCATTTGGTACAGGTAATATCAAAATAAATAAATTAAGTTTATTTTTTAGATTTTTTCTTTTTAATTTAAACTGCACATTTAAGAAACAGTTAAAAATCTAAAGTAGCCAGGAATCAAATGAAGAGCGGGTAGGACTCTTATGGGCACTTAATTATGAACAAATACATTTAGACATACACTAGTTAATGCACGGTACTCTGTTTTCTATAATGTTCCTTTCTCACACTGGTACTGATGACATATATAAATATTTGCAATTAGTTTAGTAAATGCAAGGTCAGTAAGCCCAGAGTATCTTCACCAGGTGCCTGAGAATCAGAATTTGCTTGTAAAAAGCCAAAAAATTCCTTATCCTACAGAACATATTTTTCGCTGTCGTTTTAGCTTAGATTTTGAATTTCTTTTTACTTTAGAAGGTTTACTTTAGATGTAACTTTATTGCATCAACTAGCTCATTACATGGTTATATAGAAATGCCATATTTAATTTTAACATAATTTGATTAGCATAATTAGCCTGCGTAGGGAAAGGTATTAGAATTTATGAATTAGAAATCTACGTTCTACAAACAATTTATGTCTTCTTTATCTCTGTGGATAGATACATTATATACAACTGCCATTAGTTTGCTACTATAACTTACTTTTCTTCCCATAATTTAATAAACATTTCTTTGCTTTATGGGTTGGAAACTTTTGTTTAATGAAATGCAGTTGCTTATTCTGTTTTGTATCAGAATTAGATGAATCCATTCAAACAAATCATTGAAGTTTGATTTTTGTTGGACCAGGAAAGACGATTCCTTTACGGCATGGAAGAACCAAAGGGGAATAGGGGTTGGACAATGGCTTGATAAGAAATACTGAAGCTCTGTAACAATTACACATTAATGAGCCATTTTAAGCGATTTATAGTACTTATACAAGACCAACAATTTTTATTAGAAAATCTAAATTAACAATAATCCATAAACTCACTCAAAAGCAGACTATAATCACAAAAAGTGTAGAACATCAGCAAAAATTTACAAACAGGTAATCACAATATCTATTAATGTTCTAGAGTTAAATATGACACAAGTACACACAAGTAACATGAATTACACACAAGATAATAGACATACATACAGATAATAGTCATGGCACAATGTTAGGATATAGGATCCTGATACCAAAATAAAATCAATACCCTGCAACGCTTCAGCCAAAACGCCTTTCTCAAAGGGATGAAAAGTTAAGGGGTAATGATGTTATTTTGGTTACTTGAAATTTAGAGTGTACCAGTATTATTTTAATTTAAGTCTTGGTCCATCTATTTTATCCTGTTTGTTGTTGTTGTTGTTTTTCAGCCATAGATCTCCTTTACAGTCTCTGTTATCTTTGGAAATGATACGTGGTGTCAGTATCTATATTCTCACATATTTAAATTAAACTAGAAAGGTGAAGCATAGATGAAACATACTATTAAACATCTAGGTGAAGTGTCATGGCCACTTACATATCCTCTGAGAAGAATGCACTAGGAGTCTAATGGGAAGGGGGCTCCCAATGCCAGGACTGCCACTACAACCACTTACACATCTATAGGGCTCCCGGTGGCCGGACTGCCACCACAACCACTCACACATCTATTCTATAGGGCTCCCAGTGTCAGGATTACCACTACAACCACTGACACATCTATAGGGCTCCCAGTGCCCGGACTGCCACCACAATCCCTTACACAACTATTCTATAGGACTCCCAGTGCCAGGATTGCCACCACAACCACTTACACATCTATAGGGATCCCAGTGCCCAGTCTGCCACCACAACCACTTACACATCAACAGGGCTCCCAGTGCCAGGACTGCCACCACAACCACTTACACATCTTTAGGGCTCCCATTGCCAGGATTTCCACCACAACCACTTACACATCTTAGGGATCCCGCCTCCAAGTGCCAGGACTGCCACCACAACCACTTAAACCTATGTAGGGCACCCAGAGATAGAACTGCAAGCACAACCACTTACACATCTATAGGGCTCCTAGTGCCCGGACTGCCACCACAACAACTTACACATATATAGGTCTCCCAGTGCCAGAGATTAACTTTTTGGTCAAGATTCCTGTCATCATTCACATAATTTTCCCTCCCTCTCTCTTGTTTTGCCACTTTCCAGAAATCCAAAGCACTTCGGAACTTTGGCAATTCGGTTCGGTACGGCACTTCCGAACTACCGAACTTCAGCATTACGGAACTTCGGCACTTCGGACATTCATAAGCATCTGAATGTCCAAATTCATCTGAATGTACATTTGGAACGAAACAAATTGCACATGTCTAATAATCACCAATTCCATCATAAATCTCTTCACCTATCTGACAAGGCCATTCTAGCCTCCTAGCTTCATCTGTGGAGGCACCTCTAAGACAAATTTTACATGTATGTTTGTAAGTGCAACATAGTACATTATCATACATTCTTGTTGTAGTGGTTTTACACTATGTATTAAATACATACAACTAAATACACACACTAGTCAAGTCATAAGACTTGCTTTTCCCACAGAAATCTCCCTTTAACAGTGCTCTCACTACTGCAAGGGATTCTGGGTAGGCATATGCAAATGAGCCCAACAAAGAAGCACATTTTTGCCTCAATTCCACTTTATACATGGATTCTTTGGAGTATGTGTCTGCTGTATACAAAAGCTTTAAAACACAACTCAGGAAGAGGAGCAAAGCCAGTGAACCATTCATTGACAGCTGTTTCGTTGTTAATGCACATTTCTGTAGTGGTAAAAGGCTGGGAAGACTACTTGGGAAACTGATTTACAAGTTGTCTTTTTTCATTATTTCAACTAAGCACTGTTGTGGGCTAAATATGTGGCTCATTCCGTAAGGTTTTATGGACTGGGTTGTGATTATAGTAAAGAATAACATGAGTCTGTAAGGGGATAACAATAAATCGAGAGTTGCCATTTTGAAAAAAAAAATGGTATAGCACTTGTTTATATAATGACTTGTTTAATAAATATGTATGAGTAAATTTGTTTGTCTGTTTTATTCCCACAAAATGATTGTAGAACAGTGGTGATCACAAGGGATTTTAAGACAATTTTAGATACAAATTTGTGCCTTATAACTACCACCGGTTTGCACCAATAAATATCACCTTAAGTGTCCTTTGGCTGCAGGCAGAGATATTTATGGGCGTCAGACTGGCTGAATTTATGTGCCCTGTAATAAATGTATAATTTTAGAACCGCAAACTTTATAGGGAAAATTATAAAGAAATATGATTTTCTTTGGTAATCAAATGAACCAAAATAACACAATAAAGGCCATGTCTCTATAACATAAATAACATTTGTGGTTCTACTTTGGAGACATTATAATCTAATTTATATATTGTACAGTCAAAGTATCTAGGAAATACCACATATTTATTACAACATATATCTATTACAATGGCATTATAATCTACATCTACACCCCAATGCACAGACCAGGAAGTAAGCCTAACATGTAATCTATACATCTGCACAAATGTATAGATTACAGCTTATTGTTTACCTAAAGGGGACTGTGTTATGCATGTACAATATGTGATACGGATGACAGGCCATTTAAGGAACGATCAATTTTACGAACACATGGGAGATATCTTACATGCATTAACAGGGCATTAGAACTGTGTGTTTTTAAATATATATTCAAGATATGCTCATTTCATTGCTAATCAATGATTACTTGACAGACTGTTTTGATTAAAAATAAACGTTTAAGAACATTAAAAAAAAACGATGACATAAAAACGAGCAATATTGAAGTATACTATGAAGAGCTAGTTACATAAAAAACAAAAACAGACTTAAGATGCATCCTGGTAAATAGAGTAATTGGAAATGTGAACTTGCAAAACATCACGGCTTTATATTAAAATTCTCATTACACAAGTTTCTTCTACCAATGACTTCAGATACCTGACAGATCCTACCATAGATAGTTTGTTTCTTGAAATAAATATAATGAACAAGTTATTTTACCTCCAGGACTTGGTCATTTTTCGATTTATTAGCTGTGCCAGTGAATTTCTTACAGAGCTATGAAAAAAAGAACCTGTAACATTGACAAATTCGTGATCTTTATTGAAGTTATATTAGTGCTATCTATCAGCATTGCGGTAGAAAATACATAACCTTTACCAAAAGGCTGCACATATGAGCAATTCGCTGCATGCACTGAAATCATCTCAAGATGGTTCGGCACCTCCTAACTCATTTTTCTCAAATTATGGTATGTAATGATTTTGTCAAAATAAAAATAAAGCACATTTATTGTCTGTCACCAAAAGACATTACTTAATTAATGAAAAAAACGATGAAAGGAGACAGTTTGGGATGAGAGGTGTTTCTGGTATGTATGTTCAAAATGAAAAAAATGCTCACAAAAAAAAAAACCTCTTAAAGCAGTAAATCCCATTTTGCCAGAGAACACAGTTATTATGATGATGTAATACAAGAGAGAGATAATTATTCCAAATGACTTTTCAGCAAAAAAAAAATCTTTAGATTTTGTCTATTTCCTTGTTAACTTATTTTATTTTCTTATTAAGAAATGTACATACTTTTTGGGACATAGTCTATTTTTTGAATGTTTGACTAGAATATGATGAAACCTACAGGGTTTTTAAAATACTAGTATGATAAAATAAAAATATATTATGATATATTTTTATATATATATATATATATATATATATATATATATATATATATATATATAATAAACAGACAATAAAGAGATGTTTAGGCACTCCAAGGTTCAAGTAGGCAATTTATTCAACGTTTCGACCTACAAGTTCTTGATCAAGACACTTGTAGGTTGAAACGCTGCGGTGTGACATTGGGTTTGAATAAATTGCCTACTTGAATCTTAGAGTGCCTAAACCTCTCTTTATTTTCTGTATATTGTCTTTGGGACTTGGTGCTGGGTCCTGATTTAGTTGCTCCCTGGCTCAGAGTGATGGGATTGAGTGCAGTTCCTAATTTATCTCTGGAAAGCATATTAAAGTACAATAAAGCAATTGAATATTTATTTGGTGTGCATCCTTTTGTATTCAGAGTATTGATTTCTTAACATTATAAGGGATGCCTCTTGAGTATATCACCGTTTTATAATTTACTTGTACAACCTTTACCAGTTTTTGATTCATGATATTTATATATACAGGGAGTGCAGAATTATTAGGCAAGTTGTATTTTTGAGGATTAATTTTATTATTGAACAACAACCATGTTCTCAATGAACCCAAAAAACTCATTAATATCAAAGCTGAATATTTTTGGAAGTAGTTTTTAGTTTGTTTTTAGTTATAGCTATTTTAGGGGTATATCTGTGTGTGCAGGTGACTATTACTGTGCATAATTATTAGGCAACTTAACAAAAAACAAATATATACCCATTTCAATTATTTATTTTTACCAGTGAAACCAATATAACATCTCAACATTCACAAATATACATTTCTGACATTCAAAAACATAAAAACAAATCAGTGACCAATATAGCCACCTTTCTTTGCAAGGACACTCAAAAGCCTGCCATCCATGGATTCTGTCAGTGTTTTGATCTGTTCACCATCAACATTGCGTGCAGCAGCAACCACAGCCTCCCAGACACTGTTCAGAGAGGTGTACTGTTTTCCCTCCTTGTAAATCTCACATTTGATGATGGACCACAGGTTCTCAATGGGGTTCAGATCAGGTGAACAAGGAGGCCATGTAATTAGATTTTCTTCTTGTATACCCTTTCTTGCCAGCCACGCTGTGGAGTACTTGGACGCGTGTGATGGAGCATTGTCCTGCATGAAAATCATGTTTTTCTTGAAGGATGCAGACTTCTTCCTGTACCACTGCTTGAAGAAGGTGTCTTCCAGAAACTGGCAGTAGGACTGGGAGTTGAGTTTGACTCCATCCTCAACAAAAAAAAAGGCCCCACAAGCTCATCTTTGATGATCCCAGCCCAAACCAGTACTCCACCTCCACCTTGCTGGCGTCTGAGTCGGACTGGAGCTCTCTGCCCTTTACCAATCCATCCATCTGGCCCATCAAGACTCACTCTAATTTCATCAGTCCATAAAACCTTAGAAAAATCAGTCTTGAGATATTTCTTGGCCCAGTCTGACGTTTCAGCTTGTGTGTCTTGTTCAGTGGTGGTCGTCTTTCAGCCTTTCTTACCTTGGCCATGTCTCTGAGTATTGCACACCTTGTGCTTTTGGACACTCCAGTGATGTTGCAGCTCTGAAATATGGCCAAACTGGTGGCAAGTGGCATCTTGGCAGCTGCACGCTTGACTTTTCTCAGTTCATGGGCAGTTATTTTGCTCCTTGGTTTCTCCACACGCTTCTTGCGACCCTGTTGACTATTTTGAATGAAACGCTTGATTGTTCGATGATCACGCTTCAGAAGCTTTGCAATTTTAAGAGTGCTGCATCCCTCTGCAAGATATCTCACTATTTTTGACTTTTCTGAGCCTGTCAAGTCCTTCTTTTGACCCATTTTGCCAAAGGAAAGGAAGTTGCCTAATAATTATGCACACCTGATATAGGGTGTTGATGTCATTAGACCACACCCCTTCTCATTACAGAGATGCACATCACCTAATATGCTTAATTGGTAATAGGCTTTCGAGCCTATACAGCTTGGAGTAAGACAACATGCATAAAGAGGATGATGTGGTCAAAATACTAATTTGCCTAATAATTCTGCACTCACTGTACATACATTCTGGATTAGATTAAAGCTCCACTCACTAATATGGGCTGCACATTTAACAACTACTGCAAACCTTATACTCAATCTCCTGTCCCTGACAATGCATGTCATGTTTAAGCTGTGCTGTACTACAGTGCTGTGCTCAGTCAGTAAGCCAACACCACTTAATTTCTATCCATTTACAAGTAAGTAGCCTCATGCATTTCCTCTGGACTCTCTTGTTGCTTTACAAAAACAGAGAGAGCTAGTGCATCTTCAACCCACAAATCAGCCCATGCTCAGTGCTAGCACAAAGGGGGGCAGTGGTATATGTATATCATTCTTGAACAGGTAGCAGGCCTGCCATCAGAAAAAAATGCTAACTTTCATCCTGCCCCAGATTGCATGCATTGGGGGACCCAAATATATTTTTTAATTGCATAATAATCAGCCTCCCTTTTTTTTTTTTATCTCTCTTTATATATTATGACATCATATCATCTCTGGCAACATAGCAGGAAAGACGGGACCAACACGGCTTAAGCAGCATAGAGCCCGGAGAATCAGGCATCTAATAACTGATAAACAAATTGGTTCATTAGAATTTAGCATGATGGAAACTGTGAGATCTTAAAATATTAGTTAAGAGTGGGGGGCGTGGCCTGGCTACTCGAGAGAGTGGATGTGTGAGTGACCAGCTCCGTCGAGGGTGAACGAAAAACAGCGATTAGCAGAGCGATAGAGACACGAAACCACTCAAGGTGACTATCGGATACCTACCTGAGATAGCCATGTCCCAAAAATCCACTAAAAAAGCGAAACTGCGCCAGCCAGCGTTACAAGTTGCGGCCTTAACATCGCCGCGACGAATCCCACAAGATGGCGCCGACGGCCCTTCATCTCCTGCAGCATGCTCAGACAGGAGCGACAACACCTCTGTCTCCCTAGACAATCTGACTCCTGCATCAGAGACTGCACTATTCAAAATGCTCAAGGATATGCAGCATACTCTACAAGCTGAATTTGCTAAATTAGCTCGAGATGTACGAAATGACATTAAAGAAATCGGTGAGCGCACCGCCAAATTAGAAGATAAAGCGGATGAAATCATAGAAGCTCACAATAATTTAGCAGACACCTATGAATCACTTGCAGAAAAAGTGAATTTCCTCACTGCTAAGGTGGCAGACCAGGAGGACCGCGACAGGCGCAACAATATCCGCCTGCGCGGCATCCCCGAAACTGTCACAGCGATGGAACTCAAGGCCTACGCTCAAAGTTTCTTTAAAACTCTATGCCCGCAACTTGAAGATAACGAATTATGCATAGATCGCATCCACCGACTACCAAAGCCACGATTTTTGGCAGATACAGTACCGCGTGATGTTATTGTCCGAATACACTATTTTACCACGAAAGAAGCGATTATGCGCAAAATCAGAGATACCACGGACTTACCAGCGGAATACACTGGGATCCAACTTTTCACTGACTTGTCCGCGGCCACACTTGCTAAGCGGAAATCGCTCATAACCATCACTAAAGCACTACGCCAAGCAACTATCCTCTACAAATGGGGATATCCTACTCGACTAATAGTGAGAAGGAACGGCATCGAACACCAGATAAAAACCGAAGCTGAAGGGATTCAACTCTTAACGGAATGGAAAATCCCGTTTGCTCAGAATACTGGAGAAGATCGCCCTATTGAACACCGCAAATCACCGGCGAAAATCTCGAAGGACTGGATTCAAGTTCCGAGGCCTAAATGAAAGACTACTGCGAACAAGGTCGATAGACCCGCTAGTAACTTGCCTGTCAGAGCCGACTTGACCTGACATCACGTGAGATTCCTACTGTATATATGTATATGATGATTGGTTGTGATTATGTTGTTTTATAGCCCGTTTGGCTACTGTATTGTCAGGCATCGGCAAGTCTCTACCGATACCGATAACAATGCTAACTGATAGTTTAGCTCACCAATGGTGAGGACTTAAGGTAATATCAATACAGTGCTGGTATAAGTCCCTACCTATATAACACGTTCACCCTCCCCCGATTTGGCTACATGTGGCCGATACTTCTTACTAAGACACTGGACGGTGAGTCCTGGAGTGTCTTGTTGTACTTAGTTGCCTTCTGGCACCTCAAATCCCTTCCTCCCCTACCGTTTCTCCACCCTTCCCCCTCTCCTTTAAGGTCCCTGAATGACCACAATGATCCGAAAGTTGTAAATTTGCGATGCAAACATATATGGGTCAATAATGTATTATGGCACTTACAATGGTTTAATCTTCTTTTCCTAAGCCCCCTCAAATATAAAGAGCCACAGGATAACTCACGAAACCACAAACAAAAAAAGGGCAAGGTATTAATTCAATGTTACGGTTATAGTGGCAGAGCTTTTATTTTGGGTATGGATGAAGTTCCTCTCTTCACTCTCATGACCACTAACATGGGTGTGTTGAGACTACAGACCCCCCCCCGGAATTACTCCCGGGTTGAATACATTTCACTTCCTAGTAGACACTTTTCAAATTTTTCTGATGCCTTTAAACATACTCTCCCTTAATACTAAGGGTTTAAACTCTCCGCATAAGAGGAGATTAGCCCTAACAGAAGCCACAAAACATCAAACAAATGTAGCGTTCTTCCAAGAGACCCACTTTTTGAAATCACACATGCCCAAGTTCTTCTCTAAACAATTCCCGACTGGTTTCCATGTGGGATATGTAAAGAAAAAAAGGGGAGTCTCAATCTTGATAGGTAAAGATGTGGTATTCTCATTTCACCATAAGGTCATTGATAGAGAGGGTAGATTCTTATTGTTGCAATGTTATTTGAACAATGAGCCCTACACACTGCTAAATGTTTATAGCCCCCATGACAATCAACTGCAATTTGCTAACAAAATGATCGCATTGGCACAAGCGCACCCATTTGGAACATTAGTTATAGGAGGGGACACAAACTTTGTATTAGATGAGACGATAGATACGACTTCAACCAATAATGTAACTCAGGCCACAGCCCGCAAACGTTCGATTGTGGCGTCCAATCTCAGGAAAGCTATTCATTCCTCGGAACTTGTAGATGCCTGGAGGGTACTCCACCCCTCAGACAAAGACTACACATTTTACTCGCAAATACACAATTCATATTCGCGTATAGATAGATTCCTAGTCCATTCCTCCACGATACCAAAAATACATGCTGTAAATATAGGGATTATTACATGGTCGGACCATGCGCCCATCACTATCTCACTGCAGGAACGTTTCCCCTCTAAGGGGCGCGGCACCTGGCGTCTCAACGAAACCTTACTGAAAGACCCACTTATCAAACGCCAAATAGCAGAAGACCTTAAGACATATTTTGAACTAAACACCACCCAAGATACCACTATAGAATCGATTTGGCAGGCTCATAAAGCCGTAATTAGAGGATCTTTCATCAAACATGCTAGCCGAGCCAAAAAACAAAGGGACAAAGAATATTCCACCCTCATTAATGAAATTGCGGCTCTTACGCACGCTAACAAGATAAGCCCTTCTGTAACACGTAGTGACGCACTTAGACGCCTTCAAATTAAATTAAATGATATCGATATAGACAAAGCGAATTTTATTCTCCAACGCTATAAACATAAGTTCTTTGCACATGGAAATAAGGCGGGCTCTGTATTAGCGGCCAAATTAAAAGCTAGAATGGCCAACTCTAGGGTGGCCTGGATTTATTCCTCAACGCACAAAAAATTAATGAATCCACAGGATATTGTGGACGAATTCGCTCGCTATTACAGTACCCTGTACAACCTTAAAGACGATAAAACCACTCCTACTCCATCCCTTTCCCAAATACAATCCTTTTTGAATAAGGTTAATCTGCCCACTCTACAACAATCTGAAATTGATTCACTCATCCAACCTATCTCTGAGCAAGAATTGGGCCAAATTATCAGACAACTACCCCGACATAAAGCCCCGGGCCCAGATGGTCTCTCTAATATTTATTATCAGACGTTTTTTTACTACCCTAGCTCCCTCCCTGACGGAATTTCTTAACCACTGCTTTACTAACGGGGCTATGCCACCCGAAATGCTACAGGCGCATGTGTCTACGTTACCAAAACCGGGCAAACCGGCCACATTGTGCCAAAACTTTAGACCTATATCACTTCTAAATTGTGACACCAAGCTCTATGCTAAAATCCTAGCTGATAGATTGAAAAACATTCTAACTCGAATTATTCACACTGACCAATCAGGGTTTGTGACATCTAGACAAGGATCCGACAATACGAGGAAAATTCTTAATATAATAGCCCATATGGACTCATCTCACATGGAAGGCCTTCTCTTAGCGCTGGACGCGGAGAAGGCCTTCGATAGATTGAATTGGCTATATATGGAGCAAGTTCTAATAAAATTTGGCTTCCCCGACCCATTTATTAAAGGGATTCTGGCCCTCTATGGCAAACCATCAGCCAAGGTAGCTAATGCTGGTTTTATCTCACAACCCTTTTGGATAACAAATGGCACACGTCAAGGCTGCCCGTTGTCGCCCCTTTTATTTGTATTATCCTTAGAACCCTTAGCAGATAAGATAAGGAAAAACAATGATATAACAGGGATATCCATTTCCAACGCGGAATGCAAACTCTCTATGTTTGCGGATGACGTTCTCATTACCATGTCAAACCCGACCCACTCCCTACCTCATCTTATGAATACACTACAAGAATATAGTGCCATTTCTTAATATAAGTTGAACCAAACGAAGACACAGGCCTTACCATTGAGACTTCCACAAACCACTGTCCAATCGCTGAAAGACAGATTTTCCTTCGACTGGAGACAGGCACATATCACATACCTAGGTATAAAGATATCTACCACGTTAAGAGAAATCATTAAACATAACTACTCGACACTACCACGACTGTGTACTCAAACGATATATAAGTGGAAAGACGTAATGCTGTCTTGGTTTGGGAAGATAAACGTAATTAAAATGGTACTTCTTCCCAAATTACTATATGTGTTTCGGATGATACCAATCCCGATCTCTCCGACTCTAGGCAAACAAATCCAAAGAACTATAACCACATATATCTGGGGAGGTAAAAAACCCCGTCTGGCTTCTAGTCTCCTCCAAGTCCCGACCTCAAAAGGTGGACTGGGCACCCCCAATATAATACAGTACCAGAAAGCGGCCCTGTTGGAAACAGCAATTAAGCTCCATGCAGCTAAGTCCACATTACAATGGGTGGACATAGAAAACAATTATACCCCACTGGGGTCCCCAGTAGAGATCATGTGGACACCTAAACATTTGAGGAAACATACTCACACATTGTTGCCACTATCTAAATTCTCAATTCAAGCGTGGGATAGGTTACACCATAAACACATACCTGATCGTAAGTTTCTGCCGTGGGCACCATTAAAGGCACTAGCCGCGGTTTCTCCTTGGCTGTCTATACACAAATGGAAGCAGATGGGTAATCCCCGAATAATTGATATTTGTAGATACGATGAGATCATACCATTCCCAGAACTCCAAACTCTTTACGACTTACCCCACTCATTTATATTTCCTTACCTTCAATTGAAGGACGTCATAGCTACTAGAGTAGCCACACTAGCAGACCTAACCCCAGGGCCAAGCAAGAACCTTCTTAAACTATATGATAGATGCTATAAATTCCCAATAAAAAACAAGACTTTGTCCTTAAGCTATCTTACCTTGATTGAGCAATCCCCTGAACCGAAGGCTGCTTATAAATCCCAGTGGCAGAAAGAAAACCCTCAAGACTTCACGGACGACCAATGGCTCCATTCGCTCATGGCATTAAAAGGGGTTACCTCCTGTTACTCTCATATAGAATCTCACAAAAAACTTATATATCGGTGGTATCTCACACCGGACAGATTACACAACATTTACCCTAACGCTCCAGATAGCTGTTGGAGATGTCTCCAATCCAAAGGTACCATGACCCACATATGGTGGGAGTGCCCCCTTATTTTACCTCTATGGGAAGAGACCCAAAACTTATGGAATGAAGTAGGCTTTCAGCCCTTAACTCTGACATCACGAATTGGTATATTTTTAATGACACCGGATACTCTGTCACATACGGATAAACAGTTATTAAGCATATTAATCCTAGCTACCCGTAGTCTTATTGCTGCTAATTGGAAACAGACCACATGCCCGCACCCTAACTTACTACACCATAAGACTAGGCAGTTTCTAAGGTATGAACTAATGTCAGCACACTCGGCTACACAAATATCTACAGCCCAATATAACTGGAACCAATGGAACTCAAATGCATATATAATACAGAAAGATAAGGGCTCGTAACACAATTGTAACTCCTATCAGATATGTAACAGGTCAGAGAGCATTGGACCATATGGGATCGTGTATAACACACTCCGGCAAAGCCCGACACTCCTCTGAACCGCTAGACTAGGCCTACAATAACTATACACAACATCTACTTTAACTGTCTTATTCAATGTATGCAATTTGTGTACTCCACTACCGCACTATGCTCAACAGGGAACTTAGTATACGAAGATCGATTTGTTGGACGATCACTATGCTTCGTGGGTCTTCACTCACTGTGTCAAGGTGTCCTCTTGTAATGTACCGTTATACTATACAGTATTGCATACCGCAATCTCTCCTAGCAAGGAACCATAAGACACCCATACCGTAACAGGAGAAACTAAATTGTGCCAGTAGCACCTTCGGGTACTCAACACTGTTATGAAAATGTTTCTAATGTTATGTTGTCATCTAGGAATGCTTCCAATCCACGGAACCTATTGTAATATGCTGTATGACTTTATGACTTAATGTATGCCACTGTTATGTATTCTACTGGACCTTATATATGTTTCCCCCTCCCCTCCCCTCTCCCTCTTTTTTTTCTGTACCCTAATCCCAATGAAAATCTTTCAATAAAAATTCAAATTTAAAAAAAAAAAAAAAAAAAATATTAGTTAAGAGTACTGCATTCCCTTTCATTACTGTATAAGCCTATGCAGCGGTGTATGCCCTGTGTATGCTTTTATTTCTAATTTAGTTTGTAGGTGGCCACCGTAGCTTTCAGAAAAAAAAAACTAGATCTTAGGTGGGTGAGGGAAAGGGAGGGTTACATTACAGCCATCAGTCTAACTGACACATTATAATCCTAACATTAACCCCTCTATATCATTAAGCTAGGTAATCACTACATTCCTAGTCTTAACCCTCTTCTTAAAAAAAATGTTAAATAAATAAATCCATCTAATTCTAAGCCTCCCATACTTTAATTGCATATAGTTTTTCAAATAACATGAATTCTGATTTGTATTACGTGTTTAATAAGATTTTATTGTTTTAATGCAAACGATAGAAAAGACAGTACAATGAGAATAGTGTACATGACACATATTTCCTTACAAGAAATCAAACCATACAAGGCAGTTAGAAATATTTGTAAGGAATGAGTACCAACTGTGAAGAAAAAAAAATATTTCTGGAATAGAACATGGGAATAGGCTGAACCATGGTTACAGTAAATGGATTCACTGATTAGTCTCAGTGCAATACAGCACGTGTGGGTGTCCCATATGGCAAGGCCTGCAAGCCCTTATTCAAGCCAGGAAAGTGGAGATAAAAGGTAATCTTGTACTCTGTAGATGCAGGTAGTGCCGATATGTGCCGAGATGGGAGATGGGACCATAAGGCCTGGATAAAGAAGTAAGAAGAGATGAGTCACAGGAATGATGACTTTGAGAGAAAGAAGACATGAGGAAAGGGAAGTGGGGGTAAATAAAAGGGAAGAGGAGAAGTGTAGGAAGGTCTTGAGTGATGCATCTTGACCAACATCACCACTCAAAATGGGTGCCCTGATTAGGGAAGGACCAGCATCCATTTCCAGGTTCTAGGAATGGTTTCCAGGTTCCAGGGACTACTGTGGTCCCTGGAACCTGAGGACCATTCCCATCCATTCCCAGATTCTGAGGACCTTTACGTAAAAATGATTCTATTGGAGATACAAATTTAAGACCATTAGACTTTGAAATGATGCGGAAATATAAATAAGACATAAACAAATATTATCAATATAATGTTCAGGTTTTTCTTTTTATCTAATATCAGGGTTTATTTGAAAATCTATAAGTAAACATGTTCAAACAGCTACTAGATGCATACTTGCAAAAACAGAATATTCAAGGAACATTTGCCACATTACATAAAATGAATAATGAAATTAGATAAACAAATATTTATTATGTTTTAATGCAGTGTGAATAAATAATCTGATTCTATTTGATTTTCATGGTGATTATAAATTATAAATCAGCCAAAATAAGGATTATTTCCTTCTCGGGTAAGAAAATACTGTTTGATGGGCTACCTCTGGTGAACAAAGCCTTGGAAAATTGGGGTTAAATGCGTATTTTAACCTGGCGTTGCATGCATCTGTTTAAATGAGTGTAAATAATAGTCTGAAGATTTTGGCATGCGATAACTTGTTGCAGAGTTGTGCCAAGAGTTGTACTTGGAAGCCAATGCCAAAGATCCTAAATATCACAAGTTACAAATTTCTACCGCTGAAGGCGGCATGAAATAGACTGAATCTTTAAGTGACTGGCTAGGACATCGTTTCATGTAGTCTAATGATGTCTAATAACACTGACATATTCTCATTTGCAAAGACTTGTTATTAGTGTTTGTTTATTCTCACAATTCTAAACACGAATTATATGGAGATGAGGTGACAAATCTTTTAGTTTTTTTTTAAAAGTAATTTTTTTAACCTCGTAAGTATTTCATGGTTCAATAATTTATTTTTAGTTCAAATGCAAATAAAATAGTGTAATAGTGTGAATACCTCTAAATCGAATGAATACACACATATGACTTACGTATAAAATAATTACAGCTATGTATATTTTTAATACAAATATGTTATTCTAATGGTAGTCAATTGAAAATTCAAACAGCACAATTTAGGCAACAAAGTTCTGATTTGGAAATGTTCTTCAATGTAGCTGTAGCTTTGCTTCTTAACATAATGTTTCAAGCACCATAACCACTAGAAATAGTGCTAGAAGTGCCCTGGTTCCCTCCCAAGGTATGCAGATAAGCCATTTAAGAATGGTTTGCCAACTTTTCTCATGTCTGCCAGATGCTGGTTAGCCACTTTCCCTCGAGCTAGTAGCCATCTCCCCTTGAGCTGGAGGCACCACCGGGAGCTCCCAACTGGAGAGAAGATTGAAGTTTGAATGCCAGAACATTCCTGATACCATAACCACTATATGTTTTAGTGGTTAAGGAACTTGGATTGTCACTTAAAGATTACATTTTCATTTCAGTTTTCAGTCTACTACAATTTAGTGAATAAACCCCTTTGAGACAAATGATTCACATACATTAAATATTTCTAAATTTCTTGTTGCAACTCACAATTTGTTACCCACAATACAGAATATGAGGATATCCATTTGACAAAATAAAAATGACTGCACAGCAACCATTTTTTTTTCATTTACATGCATTGTATATCATGCTTTATTTTTTTCAGTGATGCTGAAATTTCATGGGATTTAGAGTTAGCAGCAAACTCCTTAAAGACTTTAGTCTTGATATAGGTTTTACATCTTTGGGCAATATATATATATTTTTTTTTAAATAAAGCCTGCAACATTTGGAGTTTGAGGTATGAACTAATGGAGGTTGAATTTTTGCTTAAAAATTTTGCTCATTATGGCTAAAATAAAACAAGGTCTTAACATACATCTTTCATAATGCCAATCTATAATATTACTCAATGTAGAAGTCCTGGCTTACTCATTTCATCCTATATCGATGTCAGCCTCCTTGTTTCAATTACGTGCTTGTGCTCAGTCTGGTTTAACCACCACAAGATCCCCGAAAGGTCTCAGAAATTTAAGGGCCCATCCTGCAGGTGATGGTAGCTGTAAAAAACATACCCTAGCCACAATCTTCCACAATACTGGGACCAGTAAAATCACCTCTATGAATTAGTCCCTCAGGCTATGCTTGGTACTAATGCATCGTCGGGAAGAGCTGACATCACCTATTCATGTATTTGCCTTAACCCCTTAAGGACACATAGTTACATAGTTACATAGTTACATAGTTAGATAGCTGAAAAGAGACTTGCGTCCATCAAGTTCAGCCTTCCTCACACCTGTTTTTTGCTGTTGATCCAAAAGGCAAAAAAAAAAAAACCCAGTTTGAAGCACAATTTTGCAACAAGCTAGGACAAAAAAATCCTTCTTGACCCCAGAATGGCAGTCAGATTTATCCTTGAATCAAGCAGTTATTACCCTACATTGAAAGATTATATCCTTGAATATTCTGTCTTTGCAAGTATGCATCTAGTAGCTGTTTGAACATCTGTATGGACTCTGATAAAACCACTTCTTCAGGCAGAGAATTCCACATCCTGATTGTTCTTACAGTAAAAAAACCTTTCCTTTGCCTTAGATGAAATCGTCTTTCTTCCAGTCTAAACGCATGGCCTCGTGTCCTATGTAAAGTCCGGTTTGTGAATAGATTTCCACACAATGGTTTGTATTGGCCTCGAATATATTTGTATAATGTTATCATATCCCCTCTCAGGCGACGTTTTTCTAAACTAAATAGGTTTAAATTTGTTAACCTTTCTTCATAGCTGATATGTTCCATTCCTTTTATTAATTTTGTAGCCCACCTCTGCACTTTTTCTAGTGCCATGATATCCTTCTTTAGAACAGGTGCCCAAAATTGCACAGCATATTCAATATGTGGTCTTACCAGTGATTTATAGAGAGGCAAAATGATATTCTCGTCCCGAGAATGAATGCCCTTTTTCATGCATGACAATACCTTACTGGCCTTGGCCACTGCTGATTGACATTGCACATTGTTGCATAGTTTGTTGTCTATAACAATTCCCAAGTCCTTTTCGTGTGTTGTTATCCCTAATTCACTTCCATTAAGGGTATACGTTGCTTGTGTATTCTTTACGCCGAAGTGCATAACTTTGCATTTTTCAACATTAAATTTCATCTGCCATTTGAGTGCCCAGTCCTCCAGTCTATCTAAATCCTTCTGCAGCAAAGTAATATCTTGCTCACATTGTATTATTTTACAAAGTTTTGTGTCATCTGCAAACACTGAAACATGACTTTCAATGCTGTCTTCAAGATCATTTATAAAAATGTTAAATAGAAGGGGTCCCAGAACAGACCCCTGAGGGACACCACTTGCCACCTCTGTCCAGTTTGAAAATTTACCATTAACGACAACTCTTTGTATTCTGTTTTTAAGTCAATGTTCTACCCAAGAACAAGCATTTTCATCGAGACCGATTTCCTTGAGTTTGAACACTAATCTTTTGTGTGGAACTGTATCAAATGCCTTGGCAAA
Source organism: Pelobates fuscus (assembly GCF_036172605.1). Taxonomy (NCBI): domain Eukaryota; kingdom Metazoa; phylum Chordata; class Amphibia; order Anura; family Pelobatidae; genus Pelobates; species Pelobates fuscus. The sequence goes on from NC_086328.1 coordinate 27,715,167, forward strand.
ATCCAAATAGATCACATCCACTGCAACACCCTGATCTATACTTCTACTTACTTCTTCGTAGAACGCAATCAAGTTAGTTTGACATGACCTGTGCTTCATAAAACCGTGCTGATTTTTGCTGATAACCATATTCTTCTCAAGGAATTCTTGAATATTATCCCTTAATAACCTTTCAAATATTTTACCAGCCACAGAAGTTAAGCTCACAGGTCTATAATTTCCAGGCAAGGATTTTGAACCCTTTTTGAATATAGGAACCACATCGGCCTTCCTCCAATCCTCCGGAACACTTCCTGAAAGAAAAGAATCTTGAAAGATTAAAAACAGAGGTTCACTTATTTCTACACTTAGTTCCTTAAGTACACGTGGATGGATACCGTCAGGCCCTGGAGCTTTGTTTATATTAACTTTCTTTAGTTGCTGCAGCACATTGTGTGACATGTCATGATTCCCTTTTATTCAAGACGTTTGGTCCTTAAGGGGTTAAAGGGAAGGTTACAAAAGAATGTATATTTATTCCTTCTCTTGTGGGCAAAAATGTATGTCATCCCCTCTCTGTCCCTACATTTCTGTGTTTCTTCTAAATTGATGAGATACTAAATTTGATGCTGTGAGATTGAAATGACTTACCCCTTTTTAAAATAATAACTTGGTATCACCCTCATCAAATTTACATAATTATACATTTTGCATTAAAGCTGTGTTAGTTTGCTCAGAATGTAATTAGCAAGAAAATTATAACAAATAAAATTTTGGACATATTTCCTAATAAACTAATAGTACTTCTAAAGGCCAATAATTTACGTATGATGTTTACATACAATGTAAACTTATTGTCATGGAATTTCACTTCCTGTTTGCATTGAACAACATTCTAAAGGTCAACTGACTTTGCGATTTGCAAATCAAAGGATGCATATCAGATATTTTTTTACTGCGTACTGACTTCAGTTGCCAGAAGTGTATGTTCATGAGTTGATGACTGTAGTCTTGCTTTATATGCCATGATAGATAATAATATTCCTCTGAGAAATGATATACTTTCTGACATTTTGGTTGCCTCTTCTTGTACTCCTTAATTTAATTCCAAAGATGTTGTCACATCACAGCAATAATCTCCATTTTAATTTCAGTGACAGCTAATTTTAAAACAGAATAGATTAAGGTAAAATATTTATACAAATGATAACAACTTCCTGACAAGGTTGCAAAAAACAAGGAAGGCCTAATTAATGAGGTAAGATAACTGCTATCTAAAGGGACACCTAAGGCACCTGTGGCACAAAAATGAATTTGAAGAACCAGCATAAAGAGCAATATACTCTACCATGTTACCATGTTGCTATATGAAAATTTGCCTCTGAACCAATAGGAACATGGGAATATTTGGTCAAGGTAACGAGATTCTAGTAGTATATAAGATCTGTTGAGAAGTGGTTTCCCAATTCCACATCGGCAAGGCCATAAAACACAATGAAATCCAAATAATTTTCAAAGTGTCAGCATATTTTGCAGTGTTTAAGGATAATACAGTGGGCTTATATTACAACATGTAATTGACAAATGAAAATACTGTTGACAGATTCAAGACATAATGATGGTTCTGATCAAATTGACTTATGTTTTAGAATATTTATCTTGCTTTTTGTAGTTTTTTTTTGTTATTCCTTACCCTACAGTTTTAAAACCACCATCAAGCCCTCTGCCTACCCCCCTAAATATAGCAAAATCTTATCTTTATCCCAGTCTGCTGCTTCTGGCCCTGCCCATGATCTACCTGCTTGACTGACATAATGAGAAGTGTTGATATGAGCCAATCAAAAAGCTTTCCCATATGATTGGCTGAGCTTGTCAAGGAGGCAGATCAGGGGAAGAGAAGCCAAACACAGTCCTGACCAATTAGCATCTCCTCATAGAGATGCATTGAATCAATGCATCTTTATGAGGAAAGTTCAGTGTCTCCATGAAGGGTGGAGTCACTGAATGCCAATTCTGCACATTGTGCAGCACCGCCCCAGGAAGCACCTTTGATGAGTGGCCAGGGGAGTTATCCCTAGGCTATAATGTAAACACTAAATTTTCTCTGGAAAACATAGTTTACAGCAAAAATGTGTTTCTATGCCAACCATTTGCCAATGAGGTCATTGAAAGGTTGCTGACGCGATGAGGTAATGACGTCAACATCACATGATGATGTCATGCACGCACACGTTGATGACGGCGGAACCCGCGCGAGATTCACACCAGGCTTACAGGGAGTAGGAGAATATTCCGGTGGTGGGTAAGTTAATTGTTTGAATGTGTTTGGGTATATAGGTCAGCACTTGTACTGTATTTGTTAGTCCTGATGAAAGTCCTGATGATAGACTGAAATGTTGATTAATTTTTTTAAAAGCTCATTAAAAGCTAAGTTTTATTCTATATAAAGTCCTGGATTATTAATTCTGTACTTTTGCTTGACAACACCGGACAAGGATTCTTTTTCATGTATATATATATATGTGTATATATATATATATGTATATATATATATATATATATATATATATATATATATATATATATATATCTTTATTAATTATTGAGTTTATTTCATCAAACTTTTTTTATTTGTTTAAAAAATCCAATACTGTTTTTTTCCCCCTACCTCTAGTCACCGTGGGGAAGGAAGGGGTATCGCTCCTATCCTTGGTGGTCAAGTGTGTATAGAGCCTAAACTCTCACTTTCTCCCAGTTGCAGACCTCATGTAAAAGCTCTCCTGAGCTCCACTCTCTAAGTGTCAGAGCACGGACCTCAGCAATGCTCTGAACTGCTTTGAGTCATCGCAGAGACGTCTGCAACTGGGAACGAGTGATCACAGAGTTTCTCTGGGCTTCTCTCCCTCCTGCAATGGCTGCAATTGGCCAGTGAGGAAGATGTTTGATCTTTCCAGTGGCCCATAAAGTTAAGGGCACCAAAAGGTTCTATGAGGCCACACAGGGCTGTTACAGTGAGGGAAAAAAGTATTCGATCCCCTGCTGATTTTGAACATTTGTCCACTGACAAAGAAATTACCAGTCTATAATTTTAATGGTAGATGTATTTTAACAGTGAGAGACAGAATTAAAAAAAAATCCAGAAAAAATCATGGCAAAAAAGTTATAAATTGATTGTCATGTCAATGAGTAAAATAAGTATTTGATCCCCTATCATTCTGCAAGATTTCTGGCTCCCAGGTGTCTTTTGTACAGGTAATGAGCTGAGATTAGGAGCACTCTCTTTAAAGACACCTGTCCACAGAAGCAATCAATCAACCAGATTCCTAACTCTCCCCTAAGGCCAAGACCAAGTCTCCCTCGGTTTGCTGCTCCATGCAAGATCTCACCTTGTGGAGTTTCAATGATCATGAGAATGGTGAGGAATAAGTCCTGAACTAAACGGGGGGATCTTGTTAATGATCTCAAGGCAGCTAGGCCATAGTCACCAAGAAAACAATTGGTAACACACTATACCGCGAAGAACTGAAATTCTGCAGTGCCCACAAGATCCCCTGCTCAAGAAAGTAAAGGACCATCTGAAGTTTGACAATGAACATCTGAATGAATGAGAGGAGAACTGGGTGACAGTGTTGTGCTCAGATCAAGCTCTTTGGCATCAACTCAACTCGCTGTGTTTAGAGGAGGAGGAATGCTGCCGAGGACCCCACAAACAATATCCCCACCATCAAACATGGAGTTGGAAACATTATGCTTTGGGGGTGTTTTTCTGCTAAGGGGACAGGACAACTGCACCGCATCAAAGGGACGATGGGGGGACCTTGTACCGTCAAATCTTGGGTGAGAACCTCCTTCCCTCAGCCAGGGCATTGAACATGGGTCGTGGATGGGTATTCCAGTATGACAATGACCCAAAACACACAGTCAAAGCAACAAAGGAGTGGCTCAAGAAGAAGCACATTAAGGTCCTGGAGTGGCCTAGCCAGTTTCCAGACCTTAATCGCATAGAAAATCTGTGGAGGGAGCTAAAGGTTCAAGTTGCCAAACGTCAGCCTTGAAACCTTAAAGACTTGGAGAGGATCTGCAAACAGGAGTGGGACAAAATCACTCCTGAGATGTGTGCAAACCTGGTGGCCAACTACAAGAAACATCAGACCTCTATGATTGCCAACAAGGGTTTTGCCACCAAGTACTAAGTCGAAGGGGTCATATACTTATTTCACTCATTGACATGCATTGACATGCAAATCAATTTATAACTTTTTTAACATGTGCATTTCTGGATTATTTTTTTGGTTTGTTATTCTGTCTCTCACTGTTAAAATACACCTACCATTAAAATTATAGTCTAATCATTTCTTTGTCAGTGGGCAAACGTTCAAATACTTTTTTCCCTCACTTTACCTTCACAGCCCTGTTTCTTTTCTTTTCCTGTTACTAACCATCATATGATTTTTAGCCGTGTTCTGATTGTCTGACAACACTGAGCAATATATAGGGAGGTGGCATTGAATTGAAATGGTCCAGATTTTTAGCTCTCAGTTTCCCTCTTTCATAACTTAGATTTCCTGAAATTGAGGTATTTTTGTAGCAGTATAATGCACAACAAGCAAATCTTATGGATTTTTAATTTACCTGTATGCACCATTTCATAAAATAAACCATTTATACAGGTGCTTTTATGACCTTTAAATGAATGATAAGTACAGAAGAACTGCGAACAACTTTCAATTCTGCTTCTGTCCATTATAGTGCCAAAATCATAGTGTTTATCACATTTACACAGAAAAAAAATGCATTTGGCATATATATATATCTTTTACTGATTCATACATAGATATGTTTTGCAATCATCTTTAATTTTAGTAAATGCGAGTATATCAACAAGAGTAGTTCAAAAGTGGTACCCACTTTGCCTCAATATTATTGCTTTTCCAAGATGAAACGACGGTTCATATTTGCATGTGTTGTAAATAAAAAAGCATTACAAATGTTACTGCATATTTGTATATATATAAAACGTATGCTGATTAAAGATTAAAGATACACTCGTCTGCCTGAATACAATAGATAAATAAATACATTTAAAAAACATAAATATCACAATTTATGCGTGCATTTAATTATGCTTTTTTTTTAATTGGGGTATATCTAAAAATATAAAAAAACTGCACATCTCTTGTCCACAGCCTTTGCAAAGCCCGCCACTTCTAACCCCACCAAGACTTTCCAATCACAGACTTTTCTATGTACCTTATTGAAAAGGCAGGTGCTCTGGCCAATTACTGCCTCTTTACCAGGAAGTAACATAACTTGTTGTCTGATTGACAGCCATTGAAGTGTAACAAGGTTCATTTATAAAAGTGCCACTTTCTTTTAAAATCTGCACTTTTTAAAAAATGAAAGAAGAGGACATACTCTTCACACATAAAGCACTTCAGCAAGCTAAAATGCTTGCGGTGTTTGAAGTGTTCCTTTAAAAAAAGCAGGATAGCAGCAGCTGTTTTTCCATAAGTTAAGGGGAGTGTATAGGTGGTAAAAATCCCAGGGGCTTCAGATCAAGGTTAAAGGGACACTATAACCACCCAGACCACTTCCTCTCATTGAAGCGATCTAGGTGCAGTGTCCCTGTCCCCTTAACCATGCAATTGTGATTTTTGCAGTTATTGAGAAAATGCTATAATTACCTTGCAGGGTAAACTCCACCTCTACCAGACAGAAACTAAAGGCGCTTCAGGGACCTTAGCTGACTTCAGGTCTACTAAACAATGCTGGATGTCCTCATGCTCTGCATGAGAACATCCAGCGTCATCTAAAACCCTGTAGGAAAGCATTGATTTAATACCATCCTATGAGACGGAGCCTGACCAAGGCGTAGGACATCGACGCTGAAATAAGGTAACGTTTAGCCCTTTATCGGCTGCCCAGCACTATAGTTTCCCTTAACATTCTATAGTTCCTTCCACATACACTGACTGAAGCCTCTCCAAAAATCAACACAATAGCACACCCTTGACAAACCGTAAACCTTAAACCCTACAAATCTCATTGAGAAATCAAATCAACAATGTATTATACCTTGTTGCTGATCCAGCCACAGTCAAACCCTGAACAATCCCAGCAGGATACAGATCAGGAGCCTTGGCTGGGTGACAATTGCTGCTGGATAAACAACAAGGTACTGTACCTATTTTTTTATACTTATTTACATACACGCCCCTTGTAAATTACAGGCTAGGGGACAGCATGACATTTGTTTAGATGTTAGGGGACATCACATATTTTATATTATGAGTTTATGGGGACAGCATATTTTGAAGTTAGGGCATAACCTCAAAAAAAAGTTGATGCCCCCCCCCACCCCACCCCCCTAACGATTAGGGATACCACATTTACTATAGTTTGAGGTTAGAGTGGGACAGTAGAAACTCTATTTTAAAATTAAGGACTAACCTCAAAAAAAAAGTGTATGATGTCCCCCCTAACCTTAAAAATAAAGTGGTTTTATAATAAAATGTATGATGTCCCCTAACCTCAGGTCCTGGGTGAAGGGGTGAAGTCAAGGGCAGAGCCAAGAGGCGGAAAAATTAGGTGTTGCCTAGCGTGGCAAAAATCCTTGCACCAGCCCTGCATTGCATTAAAGTACATTATTCATATCAACACCACACCGTGCTGCATAATTTATTTCAAATGTCAGGTATTGAGGTAGCACTGTCACTAATGATGTAATTGGAGGTGTTATTTCCCTCTCAGTATTAAAGGGGAATATGGGATAGCTTAAATTAGACCTGGGACTTTTCAAGGCTTCACTTGGGGCAACAGCCCCTATAAGCTTTCCCCCTACCCCTTAGCAACAACCATGTCAAGTATATTACTCCCCCTGATATACTGGGAAAGGTATGTCTCAGTTCTGCTTTAGAATAAGAGTCATCACAAAGCAGGGCGGCAGGACGTGCATTGTTCTATGTTCATTTACTGAATAATTGCATGAATAACATCCTTGTCTATACACTACGTGATACTGAGAAGATAGATAGATAGATAGATAGATAGATAGTAGACATCTATAGTGCAAATCTTATGGGAATGCCATTAGAATTTAACAATAAGTATTTAATTTATTTATTTTTTTCACACACCTCATTAACATTTTAGAAATCTAGTTCATAAAAAGAAACATATTGAAAAAAAGCTTCATATAATACAGTTAAACTGTTAAACTAATAATTGCCTTACTTTTTAATATGAAGAAGCATTAAAATTATTTTCTCCCGCATCATAAAAGAGGATAATTGCACTACATATGCATATATATTAAATATACACATTGTTAACATTTCAACTTCCAGTCACATAAGATGTGACATTTCTAAACATACCTCGTATAATTTTTGCAGTACACCTAACTACAACTAGAGTTAATTAAAGTGTCACAAACAATTACAATTTCATACCTGATGATGACATTAATTATTTATTTGGGCATATTACGCTGATTGGATTTTTAATGCTATTTTTTTTTTTTTTTTTTACAATTGTAATGGTTCTATGAATTAAATCCTTTTAGCTGTCTCCCTTAAGTCTTGTTTAGATTGATTGCTGCTTTGTAATCTGTCTATCAAATTTAGATATTCATATATCTCAATTTAAATTTCATTATCCTTCATATCCAGCTTATCATAAGGGACTGTCCTCTGGTAGAATTAAAACTATGAACCAACTATCACTTAGAGTGCAATTTCATTGTGTGATTTTGTCATGCATATTAATTAGGTTTAGGTAAAACTAGCCATGTCTAAGTTGCTTTATATTTGTACAAGTGACACCTATTATACTTTTTTAAATAGGTAGATTAGCCTAATTTGACCCAGATTATTTGCATAGGGAAGATGAGAAGGCTCACTCAAATGATAAATGATTTGCTCTTGTGTTTTGTGTTTCATTTTTCTTTCTAAATCAATACTGTCCAGGCAATTGTGACATGTTTATAAAAATCTTAAAACTTTGGAACATTAAATTAGTTTTTTTTTTGTTTGTTTTTTAAACAATAAATGCAACAAACAAAATGCAATGCATTCAATTTCAAAAGAGCTTTAAAGCCCACAAAGTTTAAGAACAAAAAACGTTAATCTGTTAACTTATCTTAATGATATTTTTTCCAGGCCTGTGTCGACAAGTCACAGTGGCAAAGTTAAATACGAAGGTCCACTCAGAGTCAGTATGTGTATGGTAGTGTATGGTAGTGTATGTGAGTATGTGAATATTTATTTGTGTAGAGTGTCATTCTGAAAATATGTAGGCATAGATTTGTTTGTGGAGGGTTTCTCGGTCATAGAAAAGTTGCATATGTGTTAAGCCTGTGCATGTAAATATAAGGTGTATGTAATTGTAGTGTCATTGTGCAAGTCTGAATGTAAGTCAAGCATTTGTGCATGCGTGAATGCAATGATGTAATTGTGTCAAGGCCTATTGAGTGTGTGAATGGATTTTGCATCTAGTGTAGTGTATGTGAATGTAGTTGTGTATTTGCACAGAAGGTTATTATGTAGGAATTTAGGGTGTACTTGAGTGGAATGTTAGCGTGTTAATGTGAATAGAGGTGTTAATTTGTGCAGAGTGTTCCTGCATGTTTATGAAAGCAAACTCAGGAAATCATTTCTGCTTCACCTCATGTCAGTAATGTATGGCAGTGTGAGCATCCAGATTACCCTTTATACTTGGGAAAAAACCTATCAATATGTAAATAAGCCCAAATAAATTATTATCAAAATTCTAAATTGGGGTGAACTTAAAATCTGAATGACAAAGCATACGCAGAAATAGCCATAACTGAATTGTATCTAAGATGACTCACACCGGTTTGCTAACTTTGTATTAAATAAGTGAAAAATGAAAAGTTTTAAGCCTTTTTTGCTATTTGGGTCTCTTTCGTTTTGTTTTTGGCTTACTTTATTTTAAATTGTTTAATCGTAATGCATAAGTCTCCCTATATAATTCAGTTAACATTCCCCTTCTTTTTTTTTTTTCTTTACTCATTTTTCCATGTACACATTTTCAAATAAATGGAAAGTCAAGGCTGCCTTTGGCTTTTTAGAACCCAATTTCATTAACCGAGTATAATATTAAATATTTCAAATTTTATATCTTCCTATTACAGGTTCCTATAAAATGAATATATTGTCATCCACAGCTTTGAACCCATATGGCACTTTCCACATTTTTGTATTTCTCAAAATTCCAATTTATTTGAGCTGCTGTCATGAAAACACGATCGCCACCCTGTCAAATTTGATTAGATTGGTATCTCTTGTCCTCAGATGTTCAATAGTTTGTATATTGTTTATCATATTTGGCTCACTTGGAGGATTACGAGAAGCCTGCAGATTTGTAAGTTGCTTGATAAAATATTAATCTAGTGCCTCCCATGTCAATCCTTTTTAATATTTCAAATTACCTTTTTAATCTGACGTTAACCTGGTATATCACAAGCCTTCAGAAATTGGAAAAACGATACTTAAAAATTCATTACTCTCCTATTGTCTGAAAAGAGAATCGAAAATAATCTTTTCATTGAACTAGTTAGAGACTTACCTTTCTAATATTTAAAATATTTCCCAATATGTATTGATGTATATAATTTATATGATCTACATAATGAAAATTGTAGTTGATATAATTCTTTAGAAATCGTTTTATGTTATCTTGAAATTATCTTGAAAGACACCCACTATAATTTACTAAATCAAAAGGAACACATTATAAAAAGTACGTTTACTAGGTCTCAAGCTTCAGAAAGCTTACAGAATTAGTGAAAACACACACTTCTATAAAAATATACATTTATTAACCAGAAATAAAATGTTTTGAAAGGTTATGTTATTTAAAAAAAAAAGCTTAATGAGTATAATCTCTTTACATACATGTTATTGCTGAGCACATAGCACAAAACAAAACAAGAAGTCAGAATTCATGTAAACATGTAAAGTTATGCTATTTATCATTATTGCTTTTTTTGTAATAACATTTGTGTCGTTGCTATTATATTGATGGTTAATTTTCTATTGTTGAAAACCCATCATACTTGTCATGGTACAGTCTAACATCTGATATAAAATGTATTTGGCTTTATAAAAGTGAATAGTAAGTAAGGTCAGAAGGTTGATTAAACACTATCTCTGACAAGAAACTCCTTAGCCACATAACGAACAGCCATTGTTGACACAGAATGGCTAGTTTATTATATTGTAGACAAATGACCCAGTAAATACAGCTGGAATACACTCCACTGTTTGCCAAATTCTAGGCAATAAACAAAACACACAGTCTAAGAATGAAAATCGGGATGGAAAGCCAACTGGGAATTATTGATTATTAGAGATTGGTATTTGTACAATATCTAGATAAACCAGTCTTCTTAATAATATCTAGACTTGTGTAGATAGACATTGTTACTTTGCATAGATTTATTATTTATTTATTTATTATATTTATTGTTTCAGTACACGTCTATTTATTGTGATTTCCAAAAAATATTGCGAACTTAATTAAACATTATTAAAGGAACACTATAGGGTTAGGAACACACACATGTATTCCTGACCCTATAATGTTAAAACCACCATTTAGTTGGCTTGCCCCCTTAGCCCCTTTAGAAGGGGTTAAAACTTACTGTTTTTCCAGCACCGCGTGGGTCCGTTGGTGCTTACCTCGCCCCCAATCCTCTTTCTTGGTGATGTCATCAGAATTTAAGATTTTTAGCCAATCCAATGCTTTCCCTCATAGAGATGCATTGAATCAAATTGATTGAATTGAAAAGACACTGAACGTCAGAGCTGCACACTGTGCAGCACAGCCCTAGGAAGCACCTCCAGTGGCCATCTGAGGAGTGGCTACTAGAGGTGTCGCTAGGGGGCAATGTAAACACTGCCTTTTCTCTGAAAAGGCAGTGTTTGCATGAAAATGCCTGAAGGGAATGATTATATTTACCAGAACAAATACATTAAGCTGTAGTTGACTGGTGACTTTAGTGTCCCTTTAATTGTTTGATAATTAAATTTGCACTAACTATGCTAGGGTGTTTGTTTATGCCACTCAGCAGAATCAAAGAATTTGGGGATATATTAAATTATTATTTAACACAAACATACACTTCATTTTTACCCAGTAACTATTCTGACAAATATTAATATAAGACTGTGCAATCAACATGTCATTACAGTCTCCAACTCTTAGCTGTGAAGTTAACCTCAGATTGATGACAAATGCAGTTATCAATATGTAAGATGTACAACTCATCTAGTAAACAAACACACTTTGGAATATCTAAATTTAATGTATATGAAGAGACAACAACACAGTGTTACACTGTAAGTATATTTCTTATTACTACCTTCACTTACTTCTATAGAGAGTACTATGGGCCTTCTCTTTTTCTTTTACCATATATGACCTACACTGCCACAACCATCAGAGGGATATCCAACAAGTGGGGAGTTAAAATACCACTCTGCGCTTTTTTACCTGGAGCTGGTAATAGCTCTCTGACATGTGAGTTGACATTTCTGAACCTTAATGTTGTTTTTAAGACAAATTTACCTACATTATTGCACCATTGGTTCCCTTTGTTTTCTTGCTCTCTTTCAAAGGCTGTTGATGATTTGAGCTCCATCAAAGACATCGCATGAGCATTTGAAGACAATTGTCACTTCAAGACTTTGTTTTCAGTTTTCTAGCGCTGTTCCACTGCCTTCTTCTTTTGTATCTAACATATTGATTATGGATATAAAAAAACGTTAGTCATCTGCACCAGATGATTTATACATTGGTTGATTGGTTACCACTGTAGCAGACTCTGGGTAACCCGACTGGTTACCTCCACTATTATCTTCCTTCAGTCACTTAGGAACCACTTTAAAATATACAGGGACCCATTTCCCCCCAGTAACTGGACGACACACATCTCTGGGAGTACAACACTGACTGAACTCGGTTTATTTTGTCATACATAGTTTTACATGCAGAGATCCCTACATGGGGTCTCCAACACAAAACAACAGGGGTTTCAATTCCAAGAAGCTGATAGGGGGTGGAATAGGTACAAAGCAGCCAGTTCAAACTGGCCTGGCAGTGTCCCTGTGACAACTCCCTGCTGTGACAGGGAGTAAAACACTGATTGGGCTACAATTGTCAGGATCAAGTGGAACCAGAACACACAGACTGAATCACTAAAATAGACACTCCTTAAAAGGGCCTGGCTAATGGACAAGATCAGTAATGATAGCAGAGGTCAAAGGGATTCAGAAAATCAGATGAATGTTAAACAAGCCAAGTTCAAAAGATCACAGAAGACAGGAACAATGATAAAGGAGAGCCAGGAAAAGGAAGGAGCAGGGGGAGAGCCAAGGTCAAAAGATCACAGAAGACAGGAACAATGATAAAGGAGAGCCAAGGAAGGGGCAGGGGGGGAGATACAGACAAGCAATACATTTCACTTAACTATACTTTGCAGAGCTTTGTTGACCCACCCTTTGTTGACCCACAGCTGCATATACAGGCACATGTAAAACAGTCCCAAAAATGGTGCCGCACAAATCAGGCCATTCATCACATATCTTCCCCCATAGAAATAGACAATGGGCACATGGGGATATGTCACTCAGTGACGGCCTTCCATCACAACCACCCATTTGGGTGGTGATTTTTATTCAATTTAGTGAGTATTTAAACAAAATAAACGATCTATAATAAAAAGACCTAAACGAATGCAATGCACTGCTTTGATAAAGACTCCTCTCTTCTCCCCCTGTCAGGATGTGCACATTGAAGAGATCGTCCAACCGCCTTGGGTAAATCTGTCAGGCATACCCAATGCACTTTTACAGCATTCTTAGGGATAGGACACTGACTGGTTAGATCAGTGCCCCCCTTGGAGTGGATGTGGAAAAGCATAAGGAAGATGAAGCTGATCAAGATTGTTTTGAATTTTTTTGTTTATCAATTACAACTGAAAATTACACTCCATACAGTCACCATGAAAGAACTTGCTGTGCAAAGAGTCTTTGGATTGAGCCACTTGTCTGGTTTTTATATGTGCTTAAACTGATAATGAATTGTCAGGATAAGCCTATAATGATAAATGCAAGCTGTTTTCGGAACTTACGTTCCATATTTAAAATGCAAACTCTGTGCTGTCCGCAGCCCTGTTGAGCTCAAGTGTGAGTCCTATTGAGAGAATTACAACATGTTCTCCTGGTTGATATGGTGCTAAACAATATCTAGTTTTTCTTCATGAATACACAGCATGCACATTTCTCAGCTATCTTCCTTTATTTTTTTTTCTTCTTCACAATTTCTGTTTTGATTTAAAACAATAAGCCCACACCGTCTGCCTGTGATTGTTACCAAACATCCTTTCAAAATTATGGCTTAAAGCCATTGCATATTGAATAGAATTTTGAAGCTGTGTTCTAACCTTTTGTGATCCCCAGTAGTTAGCAATGGCCACCATAAACAACTGCGACTAGAGATACCAGCAATTACAAGTGCAGAAGTGATCTAAACCTAATTTATATCATTAACAATAAAAAGGAATTTTATTATTTTGCATGAAGTCAAGTAGTCCTGAAGTGTTGTCGTTTACATAGGAAGCAAATATATTTTCTTATGTGTGACCAACGAAAACGTGAAGATATTTCTGATGATTTATTGTGAGTGAAGTGAGAAATTTCTGATTGCTATCTATTCCTGTCTCTGCATGAAACCAATCTTCTTAGAAAGACCATTTCAATCGCGGAAATAGAGGGCACATGTAAATAAGAACAGAGGTTAAAATCCTCTGTATATGGATATGAAGTCATAGTTTACCTGACCAAAAAAAAAATAATCCATTATTTGTCTGTTTTTGTTTAGATGATACGACACTCTGATTTGTGTTTTTTTTTTTTTTTAAAGAAAAGTAGAACATTTTAAATATTCCGAAGAGATCGAAAACGAGCTTTGCAATTTCAGATATTAGAAGGACTATTAGGCAGTCAGGTCATTAGTTAACAACATCTCTCCATGGTTGGGATTACAAAGAATGTGTTTTGCAGAAAATTATGCATAAAGATTGTCTCATAAGTTGTTGCTTCTATAAAAGATAGTAATTACCTAGAGTAAAGAACTAAAACACATCTCTCGATTTTACCTGCAAAAACAAATACAAGTTAAGTTTTGTGACTGTATTTTGAAATTAAACAAAGTTATATCACTGGTACTAAAAATGCATTGCAATTATATAGGATTTACTGTATTAAACATATGATATATCCAAAATAGATGGTAAAATAAATAATCACATAATTACAAATTTGCATAACCAATTCGGCTCAATTTACTGTCTGAAGTTTGATCTGTTTATATATATATATATATAAAGCAAAGAGAACCGCACTCCAAGGACTTTGTTCAAAGTTAAAGTAAAACTTAACTTTTATTTAATCCATTAAAAGTCGACGTTTCAGCTCCCATATGGAGCTTTCATCAGGACAGACAAATATATATATATATATATATATATATATATATATATATATACAAATAGTAAATATTGGCTTGCACTCACGGTCTTGTAGTGAAATAGTACTTTATTGAAGAATCATAAAATCAACGTTTCAGCCCACGACCGGGGCTTTCCTCAGGATCAACAAGCAGTATCAATGTGAACAACATAATATACAAGAATATATAACCCCAGAAAAAAGAGAAACTCACCGCAGGTGATTCCAGCTAATTGATCGGCGTTCTCCAAAACCTATTGTGCATACCCGGAAGTGTAATGCGTAACGCGATGACATCATCGCTGACACTTCGCATACACGGGTTGCTATGGACACCGATAAATATAAACTGAAACTACAGAAATACAGAGAAATAAAGGGTGAAAAATAGTATGTAAAGGATTACATACTTACATTACATAAGAGATGAATAAAACTAGGCTGCAAAAAAGCAGCTCTCCTGTATTATTCTAATGAGAACCCACAGTGAAAAATATACAATAAGAAAAAATAAATAAAAGAAATAAATAAAACAGAAAAACTATGAAAAAGGGAGAAATATACTTCATAGTAGTGTGTATAATACGATATATGGCAGGTATCTTAAACCCATATAGTGTAACCAAACCCAACATGCAGACAGCAGTATTAGTTTGTAAAGAAGTATGTACACAATAGGTACAATAGGTATAATGCATAGAACCACTGAACTTTACAAAAAATGTTATTTTCTACCACTAAAACTGAATCTCATAAAATATGACAAGAAAAAATCCTAACTACTTGAATATATTTAAAGAATATGGATAACACTTGAAAAGAAATCAATAGGATAATACTACAAAAATGGATGGTATGTGATCATTTAATTCAATCCATATGGGGCAACAGTATTTAACTCCAAAATTCAAAAGGTTTCCTTTCTTAATAGCAAATTGCCGCGGTCTCCTCCTCTTAAGGGTGGTAAGATGTGGTCAATTGCCACAAATTTTAAAGTAGTAAGTGGATGTCCTTTCTCCAAAAAAATGCCTTGCCACGTACTTGTCCGAATGGCCATCTCAGTAAGCTGTTCTGATATTAGATCTGTGCCCTCGGATACGATCACAGAGAGGGGTAATGGTTTTACCAATATAAAAAAGCCAGCATGGGCAAGAAATTTTATAAATAACGTATGATGTCTTACAAGTGATAGTAAACTTGATATTGTAACGTTTGTTTGTATGTGGATGGTGAAATGTCCGAGAAGGGACCATATGACCACGAGTAACGCAACTGAGACATCTCACACTACCCCTTACTTGGGTGTTTGGTGTCACTTTATAACTGGAAACTGGATCCATTTTAATGAGTAAATCACGTAAATTCTTATTTCTTCTGTGACAAATCATTGGAGGCTCTTTAACCCCTTAAGGACCAAACTTCTGGAATAAAAGGGAATCATGACATGTCACACATGTCATGTGTCCTTAAGGGGTTAAAGACTTTAGGTGAGGTGTCGTCCGAAGATAACATCTTCCAGTTTTGTTTAACAATGTTTGAAATCTGTAAGGTTTTATTATGATAGGTCATAGGGAATACCATCCTAGAAGTAGAAGAGACCTTCATTGGGGCATCTACATTCTGTGCCCTAGATAGCACTGTCATAGAGACATAGAGTATGCCCATCATAGCCACGTTCTCTAAACTTTTGTGTCATGTCTGATATCTGTTGGTCTCTCACATCGTCCTCTGAGTTGTTTCGTATGACTCGTCGATATTGTGCATAAGGTATAGATTTAACTAATGCTGGAGGGTGAGCACTATTATGGTGCTGTATCGTATTACGGTCAGTTGGTTTGGAATATAAGCAGTATGTCAGCTTGTTGTCAACAAATTCCAATTGTAAATCTAAGAAATGTACCAACTTGGAACTAATATCCGCTGTCATCCTGATTGGGGATGGCAATGAATTCAGATGCTCGACCATAGCTTGAGCTTGTGATTCAGTTCCCCTCCAAACAATAAGCAAGTCATCAATGTAGCTAAAGTAACTACACATGTGTTGTTGATAAATGGAAATAATATGGATAATTTCATAAATGTACATAAAAGCATTAGCGTACATGGGCGCCATTGCAGCACCCATGGACGTACCTTTAACCCCTTAAGGACACATGACATGTGTGACATGTCATGATTCCCTTTCATTCCAGAAGTTTGGTCCTTAAGGGGTTAAGCTGCATATACCACGTTTGTTCAAAACGAAAATAATTGTACTTTAATGTAAATTGCAATAATTCCAAAACAAACTCAATAGGAGGACCGTGATAGGCAAAAGACTGTGACAAAACTTGTCTCATAGCCTCTATACCAACATCATGTGGGATGATGGTATAGAGGCTACTGACATCCATGGTGATAAGAACTGGATGTGGAAAATCAATATTCAAAGACTATAACTTAGTCAACAAAGAAGGGGTATCTTTGACACATGTAGGTAAAGCTTCCACTGGGTTCTTAAACAAATAATCCAACCATCGTGCCACTGGCTCCAATACCCCACCAACTGCCGAAACGATTGGACGCCCGGGGGGCTTTGAAGCGTTCTTGTGGATTTTTGGAATTGAATACATGATAGGAGTACGAGGATGAAGTTGAGTAAGGTATAGATACATATCCTGATCAATATAGTTTGCCCTAAGTCCCATACTTAAAACTGAATCCAATTTCTGTTGTATTTTGGTAGTTGGATCCTCCGATAGAATTTGGTATGTGTCAGAATCTCCAAGTTGTTGTAGAATGTCATCCGCATACATTTTGTAATCCATAATAACGATGCCACCCCCCTTATCCGCTGAGCGGATCACTATCTCGGGGTCCTTGGCTAAATTGTTGATTAAAAGGCATTCTTTCCTCGTAATGTTGTGTCGTTTATGGTTAAGTTGTTGTATCTCATTCAAAGATTGCTGCTGAGTAGTTGCCAAAAAACTTTTGATGCTCGCTTTGTGTATTTGGGGACCAAATTTGGATTTTGGTTTAAAGTTGATAGACTTAGGCTGATATTGTTGAATGTTTGAATTATCTTTGTGAAAAAATTCTCGTAAACGTATTGATCTCCCAAACTGATATAACTCTACATTCCAAACTAAATTATTAGGGAATGCCGTAGGGACAAATGATAATCCTAAACTCAAGATCTTTAATTCTTGCGGTATTAGCTGTCGTTGAGAGAGATTGAATACAGGAATCATCGTCTGAGAGGTGGTTTTCCACGGATGATTGGTCTTCCCTTTCCTGCTTCTTCTCGAAATCCTATATATATATATATATATATATATATATATATATATATATTTGACAGTTAGGCTCATCTGAATATCATCCTTGCAAAATATTTAAATATTTTTAAAAATGATTCAGACAAAACAAAAAAGGGGGTGAAAATGGACCAACCAATATACTGCAAAGTTATGTATTACATTATATAATGTAAAAATTGTGCATATTTTTCATTATATTTGCAAAACAGTCATCCATCACGCTAGTTGTTTGCTTGGTTATATGTCCATATGGTGCTCTGGAAATACAGAATTCGCTTGAAACACTGAAAGACTGAATCACTAAAATAGACACTCCTTGAAAGGGCCAGGATAATGGATAAGATCAGTAAGGATAGCAGAGGTCAAAGGGATACAGAAAATCGGATAAGTGTTAAACAAGCCGAGGTCAAAAGATCACAGAAGACAGGAACAATGATAAAGAAGAGGCAGAAATGAATACCAAAATAGATACCAAAGGAACGCACCTCAGGAGGGTATACTTTTGGGTCACAGAACTACATGGATCCTTAGTATAATCACTCTATTGTTTGGTGGGCATAGGTTGAGCATCTTACCTAGCATTGGGGCCTGGGGTTTCATATATATTGCCTTACATAGGCCTCTAGGCTCATACTTGGCAACTTTTTTTGTTACTTGTCTCAGATTATACGTTCTCTGCTTTACATTTTGGTTGGTCCCAATGGCTTATTTCTCTTACACAACTTCAGAGTGATAACAATCGTGGCATTATGCCTTTTATCAGTTTAAACCTAGTTGACCATGCAGCCATTTCTTACGTTCTGCTGTGCTAAAAATCATGATGACCACTTCAGGTATAACCTCACTGCACTGAGTATTTTATAGGATTGTTATTCTATTTAATATAAAATGAGGCTCCCAGGTACTATAGGTGATATGTTTTCCAATGTGCAAACAATGTTGAATTTCAGTTTTGTCATGCTTTTCTTGCACAATAATTAGATGACTGTCACCTACCTGTGCATGGTCTCAATAAATAATATTTTTGTCATGCAAAAAAAAACAAAAATCCAAAGATTAGAAAATTGGACATCTCCAATATGCTAATGGAGTTCCTCGAATAATAGAAGCTGTGGGTAGAGGAATGAAATAAGAAACTGCCCAGTAAGCTTAAAGGAACCTTCCAGGCTTCATAACCTATTCAATCTGCTGTACTGGTTTTAGTGTGCCGTCATGCCCTCATTCTCTGGAGCTGGAAGCTCTGAGCCATGCTGAACTGGTTCATTGACTGAACACATTAGCTGAGCACCTCTCTGCGCCACCAGATTCAGTGTAGGGAGCTTCCAGGCCGTAGAGGAGGTGACTGCTGCCTGGCAGACCTATTGTTTTGCTGTACGTGTTATTGGGAAGTTCCTAGGATGTTGTAGCACATTTTGTTTACACATTTAAATTACATCTGCATCATTTATCTTTGCTATTTATTAAAAAGCTTGTATATTTGTTTTTCAAGCTATTCATATACTATGCATCTCTAAAGGATTCTTGAATATCACTGTTATGTTTTTATTACCTACTACACTTACATGTAAATGTAATATCCTACCATTACCCCACAGCCTCTCAATATGTATTTTCCACTCTTACCATTATGCCCTAACGCTTACCTATTTATCTAATATGCTCTTACTTTACTCTTTAATGGGTTACTCCAACCCTTTTTAAGCGTGTGCTCATTTAAATCAATAATACCCTACTGAGCATTATTGAGTTGGTTACCTCCCCCCCCCGATCATTAAAACTAAATGTAACAAAAAGGTTGAAAGTCACCATGAATCCAGTGTTGGGAGAAGCTCTCCGCACTTGGTTTCTCCTGCCTCCTCAGTCGTCCATGTGCTATTCATATAGACGAGAGGAGGAAAGGAGTGGGGGATGGACAGAGTAGGTATATTGAGAAAAAAAAACACAACTGATAAAGATGACAGGGTGGCAGGGAGAGCAGGGAGGTATTAAATGAAGGAGAGATGGAGGCAGGGGAGATGCATGTTTGCCCTTTCGGCACTGCCTGCAATGTTAGAAGCTCTGTATATCTGTCACCAGTGCACTGTGTATGCTGATGACAGACATACATTTTGCACAAAATTGATATTATACAGCCTGGAGGAGAGTTCCAGACTGCGTAAGTTACAAGTGCTAGAGGTGTAACTAGCCCTCAGCACAAAAGTGCAAATAACTCTGATCATTCAGCATTTCAAGTGAAAACGCTGCACATACAGACTTATACCACCATGACCACTTCTAAAAGCAAATGTGGTCATGTTGGTTGGAGTAGCCTTTTCATATATTTTAGTATGTCTATAATGCTACCCTCCTCCCGACAAGATGTCAGATATTAGAACCTATTATGTCCAGTGTGCCTACTTAGTCAATATAGAAACAACAATGTGTTGTTTGACTTTTTTTTATGAATTCACTTATAATTATACACATTTACACAAATCCAAACCATGGCCAATAACCTCACTTAAATTTACAATTGATTAGTTGTCTTTAAGCACTTTGTGGGAGTTTATTGGTACTACTAAATAGATCAGAATTTGAGATAAGTCCAGAAAAATATAATAGGGTAAACATATGTATATACGGCATTAAATGATATTCATCTCTCAAGTTCCATGCTTGTTTCATCATCAATCACATATACCCTTAAACACACGCACAATTTGTTCTATGCTATTTTGTTTTACGAAAAATCCTTTGCTAAAAAATGTTTCACACTAAATTACACAAAATTTTAAGCACATTGTTTATCGCACATGTTATTTTCTTATTATGGTTACAAATTTGAAAAGAGATAACAGTTAGGTTTAGGTTATTTCTAAATATGATTTAAATATTTGCTTTCAAGGAATTAAATACCCTGTAATTATTAGTCAAATACGCTGGTGATAATTTATCCAGTCACACAGAAACAAAGAGCTTTTAATTTCATTTTTAAACTGAGGAAGTTTTGTAGTTAAAGGCCTTTTAAATATATTCAAATATGTTAAATTTTATACCTATTTTCATTAACCTATGTAATTCTACTGACATAATTCTCACTTAGTTTTTGGTGCTCACGGCAATTAATCTTTGCATAAGACAACAGTTTGGTGCATATGCATAGTCTTTGATTGATTATATAAGAAATGTAGTGTTACATTTCATACAAAAGCAATATTTCATTATATCATGAAGCAAGGACTCAACTATCAATAACGAGAATAAGTCAAGTACAGCTCAAATTAACATGTGAAGCATGAAGAATGACCTTGATAAGAACACAATACATTTTACTTGAAACATTATTTCAATATTTTTCAGCTCCGTTTTTCCATTTCAATGATTTAAAGCTTCCTCAAAAACATTTCAAATAAATTACAATGGAAAGTAATGAGAAAGGCAAAATATGTGTGCCTTTTAAAATTATGCACACTAGAAAGAATGTAATTTCTTCTCCAGTTCTTTTAAAGTGTTGTTATAAAAAATAAAATTATATATATATATATATATATATATATATGTGTGTGTGTGTTATATTAAATATATAGGTATATATATATATATATATATATATATAAAAAAAAAAATATATATATATATATATATACAAAAATGTGGCAGCATTCAAGGCCTTTTGAGTCCAATCTTTATTGTTGTAGTAAAAAAATTATTAACGTTTCAGTCTTCTGTTTCGGGACTTTCATCAGGATCAAAGAAGTATACATACATTTAAAAACAGAATACATTTATAGGCTAGCATAATTGCTAAAGTGACTTACCCCCAGGTGATGTGCATTCTAGACCGGCGTCCTATCGTGACTAATGTGCATGCGGGAAACGTGCTCTGTCCCCAAGTGCCGTCCTAGCATAATGACGTTGTACGTTATTGCCATAGCAACGTGGGTAACTGCAGCGTCGCTATGGAAATAGAACACAACAGTTTATTAAGTGCCGATATGTAGCCAACGTGAATAGCTATTAAAAAAGGAAAAGGGGTGATAGAGAGGTGGATGAGGTGATAAGTAGTATAGAGGGAAAACTATATAAAGCACTGTACAGTTCAAGACAAAACATTAGTGATGTCCCGAACGGTTCGACAGCGAATAGTTCCTGGCGAACATAGCATGTTCGCGTCCGCCACCACGGGCAAACACATGCGATGTTCGGTCCGCCCCCTATTCTTTATCATTGAGTAAACTTTGACCCTGTACCTCACAGTCAGCAGACACATTCCAGCCAATCAGCAGCACACCCTCCCTAGCAGACCCTCCCCCCTACTGGACAGCATCCATTTTAGATTAATTCAGAAGCTGCAACCATTTAATTTATTTTTTTCAATTTATTATTTTTGAATTGGTAAGTTGAATTTTTCTTTACAGGTTAGTTATTTTATTCCCCCTTCACTATTTTTTAGGGTGAGGGGGGTAGGTAGGGGGTAACTTTTTTGGGTTGGGGGGGGGGGGGTGGGTGACTAGGGGCTTGGGGACCCCTAGTCACCTTTGATTGGGGGAATTTTTATTTAGGGCCCCCACTCACCACTAAGGGGTGGGGGCTGGGGGGGACAGTAGGTCCCCCCCTTATTGTTTTTTTTAGGGCCCCCACCCACTGCTCAGGGGTGGGGGCCAGGGGGAGGTCCTCCCCATTGTGATTTATGGCCCCCACCCACCGCGCAGGGGTGGGGGCCGGGGGAAGGACAGTAGGTCCCCCCCTCATTATTTTTATGGCCCCCACCCACCACGCAGGGGTGGGGGCGGGGGGAGGACAGTAGGTCCCCCCCCAGTGTGTATCAGGGTCCCTGAGGACAGGTGTCAATCCATATCTGCCAAGTGAATAGAGACTGTTCCCCCCTACATAGGGTCACTTGGCAGATATGGATTGACACCTATCCTAAGGATCCCTGGGATATATATATACTCCCTCCAGACACCCTGTGTTACTGAAGATACTCCCTCCAGACACTCTGTGTTACTGCAGATACTCCCTCCAGACACTCTGTGTTACTGCAGATACTCCCTCCAGACATCCTGTGTTACTGCAGATACTCCCTCCAGACACCCTGTGTTACTGCAGATACTCCCCCCAGACACTCTGTGTTACTGCAGATACTCCCTCCAGACACCTTGTGTTACTGCAGATACTCCCTCCAGACACCTTGTGTTACTGCAGATACTCCCCCCCGACACCCTGTCGTACTGCAGATAGTCCCCCCAGACACTCTGTGTTACAGCAGATACTCCCTCCAGACACCCTGTGTTACTGCAGACACTTCCCCCAGACACTCTGTGTTACTGCAGATACTCCCTTCAGACACTCTGTGTTACTGCAGATACTCCCTCCAGACACCCTGTGTTACTGCAGACACTTCCCCCAGACACTCTGTGTTACTGCAGATACTCCCTCCAGTGGTGGCACATCAAAATAAATCAGGAAAATTCCAAACCCCAAGGTTGAATACGGTGAATAGGCTACAGATGGCAACTCCCATCACTCAAGGCCGAGTTCTTCAACAGTGTTACCCCTAAATGTCAGTCCTCTGCCTCTTCGTAGGAAAATGTTCAAGATGCCAATACAGTGCCTGGCTGAAAGTGATAGTAGTTGCTGCCTACAGCCTAAGACCAGATCCCATAATTCCCCAACTTGGACTGGGGTTTAGAGTTTACAGTCTGCCGATCCACTGTGGATTGTTATACTAGAAGAATGGCTGCATTAGAGGGTCAAGGGGTCTATGCTCCAGCTCTGAAATCACAGCTGTGGCATGCCACTTGCACCACTTGTGTCAGCGCCAGCAGGCAGTAGCGGTCAATGCGGCATCTATGTATTCTATGTCTATGTGGGCCCCCATCAGAGCACTATAGAGTCAGGAAACCGCTTTGTTTTACTGACACTATAGTGATCCTTTACATTTTCTATGGCTACTTAACCCAATTATCTCCACGATAGAGGGGAGGGATTTGACTGTTTCTGTGGGAGTGATTAACATTGTGAAAAAAGGTCCATGTGGGAGTATACCTTGCTGGAGGACCTGCATAAAAGGCTGAGCTAGGGCCACCATTAACCCCTTAAGGACCAAACTTCTGTAATAAAAGGGAATCATGACATGTCACACACGTCATGTGTCCTTAAGGGGTTAAACAGACCATTTTTACCCCTTCATGAAGTCTGGGCTCATGTTTGGGGGATTGGGAGCTATAATTCACAGCCAGGTATAAAACATAATTTAATATGAATAATATATTAAAGAATGTGAGGAAATAAGATTTTTTATTTTTTTATTTCTGCATGACATTTTAACTGTGAATGTCATAATACGGTTTGCTTTTACTGCAATAAAACACATATATGTATTCAGCGATGTCTCACGTGTATAACAGTACCCCCTATGTACAGGTCTTATGGTGTTTTGGGAAGTTACAGAGACAAATATAGCATGTTACATTTTTCACACTGAAATTAGCAAGATTGGTTATGTTGCCTTTGTGACCGTATGGTAGCCCAGGAATGAAAATTATGGCATAACATTTGCAATAGTAGACAAACCAAGGTATTCCAAATGGGGTATGTCCGGTCTGGCTAATTTCAATGTGAAATAACTGAAATGCAAGACTTATATTTGACTATGTAACTTTTGAAAACACCATTGTAGCAAACTCACCCCTTTAAGGGAGTTTGCCATGAGCTTTTGGAGGGGCCTGCTTGCCCGCCTCCTGCCCTGTGACTACGGCCCCTGTGATGTATTGCCCTTTCAGAACATATTTGGGCGTAATATATTTTTATTGTGCGGCTACTGGCCCTTTAAGCACAGTGAATGGACTTTTATTGGACTGTGTATGCCCCTTTAAGAACCATCTGGGGACATATTGTGACTTTTGGGAACAATGCCCCTTTAAGACTATGTCCCCAGACTGTTAAAATCCTTTGTTCATTGCTATTTTCCACTTGGTTCAGTAAATGGGGCTTATTGAACCAGGTACACCACAGGCGGACCACCCAGAAGTGGAAGTGTGCCATCAATTTACCTCCCAGACTGGGAGCCTGCTGTAGGTAAATTGCCGAACGCTGGGGGGCCGCCGTTCGTGCAAACGAACACGTGGCGGTGGCCATCTTTGTTCATTCAATGCGGTCAGCGGTGTGTGTAGCCAAATCCATGGAACTGAAATCGGCAATACAGTTCCGCGAACACCGCTGAGCGTTACCTTCTCCCACAATGATTTCAGCGATGGGACTTTGTCATTTTTTCAGTATGAAATTGACCAACCGCACAGCCCAAATCTATGGAACTGTTTTGGGCAGGAAAATGTGCTTGCGGTCTGTCATAAAGGGACCTCCAGCTAACTTTTAAACCCCTGGATGTAATTGGCTGAATTTTGAATATGTTTATAATTAAAGTGTGCTGAATAATAATATGTTTTTTTGAATATTGAATGTATAGTTTTAAAGTTATAGTACATGTGTAAAAACTGTATTTCTCTGCCAGTGATAATTACATTGAGTAAGGTAATTAAATCACAGGCAGAGGGGAGTATTTTGTCTGTAATTGCTGGGAGTGTCTAAGTGTATTGTAAGTATTGATTGGTTGTTTTACAAAACCCTGTGGGCAGTACTATGTGTGCAAAATGTGCATAAAAGCAGTGTCTCATTAAAAGCTTCAGTTCTTCTTCACCCTCAATTTATGTCCTGTCTCTTATTGAGGGAATCTGCTACAAGGGATTGCTATGCTCTGCATATTCCCTTGCTATAATCACTCCTAAACTCTTGCAAGAGCTTGTTCCTGGTTTGCGCTCTGAAGGAGTCTACGGTGGTTATGGTGTCGGCTGGAGTGCTGGAAGCCCTCAGGAAGCGCTAAGAGCATCCTCCAATGAAGGTACCCAGTCAGGGTGCCCGTTGATCAGTTACAACCATAAAACCTGTACATGAGGGGTGCTGTTATACTCAGGAGACTTCGCTGAACACAAAAATTTGTGTTTCAAAACAGTAAAATGTACCACAACAATTATCTCGTCCGGGTAAGTGCCATTTGTGTGTAGAAAAATGTCACTTTCACTGACGATATTATCGTTGTAATACATTTTACTGCTTTGAAACACTAATATTTGTGTTCAGTGAAGTAAAACAGTACCCCCATGTACAGGTTTTATGGTGTCATAGAAAGTTACAGGGTTAAATACAGTGCTAGCAAATTAAATTCCCTGGACTTTCGGCCTGGGTTGTCAGGCAGGTCCTGCAAATTGTAATTATTAAAATTACCTAATTATGTAAAAATATTACATAAATATATACATAGAATTATTATATATATATATATATATATATATATATATACGTGTTTGTGTAAATATATAATCCGACCTCCGACACTCACCATCATTAAAAAATATAACTTGTAATACCTGGGTGCTTCCAGTGCCAAACATAAAGCGCCAAACATAAAGCAAACATAATAGGACGTTAGGAAAGGTGTGTGATTGGGATAAGTGGTTGTGGCTGTATTTACCTTATCCTGGGACCGACCTGGCTCCTAAGCTTAAGCCGCGCGTGGCTGGATCACTCCTGCCTCCACACGAGCCGCATGCGGCTTGATCTCCTCTTCTGACTTAGCCGTGTGCACTGACCGCAGTGATCGGTCATGTGGCCCGCCTGGCACTAGGAGCATGGCTCGAGACACGAGCTCGCTCTAAAAGGGGCAGTGGGAGTCAAAAGTTGAATCAGGCTCCCATTGGCCCACGTCATTCCAGCACCCCCACACATGAACGTTTTGGGGGCGTAGGCATGACGTGGGCCAATCACTGGTGTTACAGTAGTGTACATTACAAAAAAAAACTAGAAATTTGACTGTGAAATAATAGCAGTCAGTTTCCTTCACACGTGTGCGTTTCAGGGCCTGCCAGGGCACAGTGTTACACCAGTGCAACTCATATCTGGTGTAACAGTAGTGTACATTTAAACAAAAATACAGGGGGCTTTTTGTCACCTTTCGGGGACCCTTGGTGTTGTAAGTGGCTGGGTGGAGGAAGAGACCTTCAATGACATCAGTGAGGACAAGGAACGGGACATGGCTAGCTTGGTATCCAACCTTGTGCAAATGGGGAGTTTGCGGTTGTGCAAATGGACTGTTTGCGGTTGTTTGCGGTGCGTTAAATGGGGAGTTTGGTCTGTCACTGTGAAGTGGGCGTAACCCTTACACTACCTGATCGATACAACATCATACCTGATGTTTTAAAGCACGGTATTCCAAACAATTTAGGAATGTTAGGTGATTTATGCCCTTTATGGATTAAAACCAGACTCTGCATCAACTATGTAATTTTCCATGGGAGTTTTGCCATGGAACCCCCTCCGGCATGCCACAGTCCAGATGTTAGTCCCCTTGAAACAACTTTTCCATCACTATTGTGGCCAGAAAGAGTCCCTGTGTGTTTTAAAATTTGCCTGCCCATTGAAGTCTATGGCGGTTCGCGCGGTTTGCCCGTTCGCGAACATTTGCGGAAGTTCCCATCCGCCGTTCGCGAACCGAAAATTTCGTGTTCGCGACATCACTACAAAACATATATTTCTTGCTTACACTATTGTAATTATACTCATGTGTACTGCAATATACGTAATGCTGCAGTATAGAAAGTGCACATTTTTTTTAACCCCTTAAGGACAGATGACGGAAATATTCCACCATGATTCCCTTTTATTCCAGAAGTTGTGTCCTTAACCCCTTAAGGACCAAACTTCTGGAATAAAATGGAATCATGACATGTCATACATGTCGTGTGTCCTTAAGGGGTTAAAGGGTTAAAGTGCTGATTAAGCTATAAAGTGCCCAAGTAAATATAAAGTGACTATTAAAATATAAAGTGCTAATAAAACTAAAGTGCACTCATAAATATAAAGTGCTATAATTAAGAAAGTGCAATGTTATGATTCAAAGTGATTTCTATTATACAAATTGCAATCCGTATTATAAAGTGCTATTTTTATAAAGTGACTCAGTATGGTGAGACACTATCCTCTTAAAAACACATCCAAATTTAAAGTAATGCTATGGTTATGTGTACTGTACATACAATGTACATAGAATCCCTGTGAATAATAAAGAATACATGTTTTTACTTATCAGATATTAAAATACATATACAAAAGCATATTAACATTTTAGTATCAAATATACCTATAATTTCAAGCTGGAACATATCTATAAGAAGGAATGAAATGAAATTGTTTCATACATTTTTTTGAGGACACTTTGTCAAGCTCATGGATCCAAAAGGCTTCTTTGTTGAGCAGCATTTTGCCACGCCCAACCCCCCTCTTCTTGGTTGGGGGATATGGTCTATTCCTACGAACTTCACCGATGCCAATAGATGTGACTGCTCGAGAAAGTGTTTAGTCACTGGTTTTTCAGATGTACCATCCCTGTAAGCCAACCTGGAACTGGAACAGTGCCACCTGAATCTTTTACATAGGGGGTCTCTGTCTTTCCGATATATACAAGACCACAAGGACACATCAGTTTATATATTACATGTGATATTTTACATGTAATAGTGTATTTTATTGAATATTTCTTATTGGTGTGTGGATGGGTGGAGTTTTTTGATGGTGTCATGTGTCCACATGTGACACATCCTAAGTGTCATGGCAAGGGTGCCTAATTCATTGTTGCACTATGGAATATTGTCCTTTATTTGATGTGTGTAGTGGCCCACGAGAAGGGGTATTAGGATTTGAGGAAAGTTTGTGTATGATTGTCTAGCTGAAGGGGGAGAATTTCACTTTTTGTATAATTAACCTGAAAGTTAGATAGTTTATTGTAGGTGGATATTTCATCGAGAAGAGGGGGTAGGGATGTGGTCGGGTCAGTGATGGAAAATAAAAGTTCATCTGCTAAAGCAGAGATTTTAAATGCTTGTTGTTGGAATTGTAAGCCATGGATGCCTTGCAGAAAGGGTTCAAGAGACAAGATGAAGAGCAGAGGTGAGAGAGGGCAGTTTCTGAATTGTACTGATTTGGACAGTTGGTCATTGATTCTCAATTTTCCAGTTGGGGTGGAGTAGATTGCTCCTATCCATCTCATCCAATTAGGGCTAAAACCTAAGGCTTGGAGGGTAGTGGTTAGCAGCATCCAGTCCACTCTATCAAATGCCTTTTCATCATTGACAGAGAGAAATAAACTCAGCCGTTGTGAAATGTGTATGAGATTTAGCATTTTGGTTGTGTTATGTTTGGCTTCGTGACCTGTGACAAAGCCGGATTCTTCCATGTGTATTAATGTGTGGAGTAAAAGGCGTAGGAGGGTGGCCAGTATCTTGGTAAATATCTTTAAGTCCACATTGATGAGTGAAATGGGGCGATAGCTGCCACATTCGGTCGGGTCTTTACCCAGTTTGGGAATCAATGTAAGGTGCACCTCGAGAGATGATTGGGGAAGGGTAGATGATCGTGTGAGAGCATTAGAAGTGCTTAAAAATGTTCCAAGAGGGTTGGGAGAAATACCTTATAGTATTTGGCCATGAGGCTATCGGGGCCTGGGCTCTTGTCCAGCAGTGTTGTTTTCACTGCTGAGTGTAGTTTTTCTGGAGTTATGGGTGCATTAAAGGACTGAGCGATATTTGAGGGAATAGTTTGTTTAAGCCTAGTTGTCAGGAATAGCTCTGTGTCTTATTTGGCCAGTGGAGTGTCTCTAAGGTTGTAGAGTTTAGTGTAAAAACTTCAGAATGCTTCTATGATATCCGGGAGAGTATGGGAGAGTGCTCCCGTGTGTGTCTTAACTTTGGATATGAATGAATTTTCTCTGGAATGCTTAAGGGCGTTGGCCAATAATTTGCCACATTTGCCACCTTGTGAGTAGTATGAGTGTTTAGTGTGTATTAGTTTATTTTTGGTCTGTGTATTATATATTTGTTTTAGCCCTGCTATTTTAAAGGTAAGGACATTATAAGTCTGAATGGAGCTGGCACCCAGTTTGTGTATTTCTGTCAGAGATATGGAATGCTTTTCCGGAGTATTTGTGGAAGCAAAAACATTTTAAGCCAAAGTAGAAAAATTCTCCAGACCTGTTTTTCCTACTGATCAGTTCCTGACAGTTTGTGGTTTAACATATAACCCTGTGGATGTCATGTAGAAGTGTATTTTTAAGTTAATACAATCGTATCTACTATGAAACACGTTATTCAATTTTGGGGGTTGTAAATTTTTTGTATAAAACCTCTATAAACTTCTATACCTCTATACTATTTCCTGTTTTCCAAATCTTTTATAAAACAACGAGAAACGAGAAACGAGAAAAATGAAACACTCTCAAAGATTAGAACAGGTGCATGTTGGAAAATGTTTCAAGGTTACAAAATTAATGAAATAAAAGTATAAACATAGTTTTGATGAAGAACTGAAAACCATGGAACTAATTTGTTTTACAATGGTGGTTAATTAAAGTTTTGTTTGCTTTTTTAGCATTGTACCCTGATTAATTGTAGTTCAACATTGATGTAACTAATGGCAATAAATTATCACCCAACTCAACCCCAAGATAACTGAAAACACAAAATGTAAATTCTAGTGATGAATGACAAATATAAATATAAGAATAGAGTAATTGTTGGGGAAATAAAAACCTAAAAAGAACAATAAATTAATTTTTTACAATTCCCAATTCTTTCTTTCAGAATTGTACTAATGTATTTATTAGATATAAAAATTAAAGGGTCTCTCTTACTCCTACTGTAACTCTCAAAGGGAGGCCAGTGATTACATCAACTGACACTCTCCACCAATCACTGTTACCCAAACAGAAGAACAGGAAGAACATCAGGAGGCAGGGCCAACAAGTACCAGAGACTAAACGTATGTGGTTATACCACTCGAAAACAGTTTAACCCCATGATGTAAGGCAGCTCCTCAGAGGCTTTGCACCTCAAAACAACTTTATTAAAATTGAGTTGTTTAAGGGGAAGAAGGTTACTGACAGTTGCTTTTCTACAACTTTAACTACTTTCATAGTTTTCTCATGGTCAAAATGTATGCTAATATATTTAGATTCCCATATAGAAAAGTAGTAGAAGTTTACCTTGGTATCTGAATGGCAATACTTTACAAAAAGGTCTTACATTGAATTAATATAATTCTACAACATTATTCTTGTTGTTTGTTTATTTATGTCAATGAATAGACTCTAAAAGTGGTAATAATGAAATGTTAAGGGCATCATTTAACAATTGACATAGAAATAAAATATCTTTTGTATCATGTATAATAATGATACCCTAATAATACCAACATATTTAGATTTTTTATGTTTTGCCAAAGAATGACAATAAGCCTGTATACTTTTGTGAAAAAATGCAATGTCGAAACCAAAGTATTTTGTTTGCCTTATTACAATTACTGAATTGTTTAGACATATTACTTTAACCACAGTATCTATTGTAGACTATAGTTTTATATATAGTATAAATAATTAGTAATTTGCTATTGAATGAATTAACCAAAAATGTAATATAAAATCAAAGTTGAGAACTTATAAATATGGATGTTTTATTTAATCCCAACTAACACTTTTCTCTTCTTCTTATTATTTGGAGACCAAATGTTATGTTTGATGTATACTCTAGGCCATTTTTAGGTCATATTTAATTTACATTTGATTTGCTTTTTAGATACATAGAAAAAGACTTCTCAAACATTTGAACAATCTAGACAAATAATCACCAACATATTTATGCAAGACAAAAAATAGCACATTATTTAATGCATTAGAGAAACTAGGGGGTCAGGCAAAGTAGAGAGTAGATAAACAAATACTATTTAGCTAAGCATTTGAAAAGGGAATCAAGGTAAGAGATAGGATAATTAAAACAAATGATAACCAGGAAGTTGTAAAACTAAAGGTGATGTTATTATTAGTTTTAAAAATCCCTTATTTTTTTTTAGAAAGAATGGACCACAAATGAGTTAATGGATATGGCTGAAATCATAGTTATAAGATTAAATGACAGGAAAAAGAATGGTTAAATATTTTACTACCTTTGCTTGCTAATTGAGTTGTTTAGAGAAATATATGTGAGGATCCAGAAATACTGAAACTCATAGAAGATGTGTACAGTACTGGTTTTATTGTTTTTAGAGAAGAAAGAGTTCAATATGTGACAAGAGGAGGAGATGAGTAGTTGAAGGAGACTAGGGTGAAAGATGAAGTTTGAAAGGCTGGATGTTCTGGATGTTCTTTGATTTGGTGGAGAATGGAGGTAGGTAAGTTTGAGAAAGGGGTTTAATGGAAAGTTGGATATTTATCTTGAATAAGATTATGAGATTATGATCTTGTGTGGCCTCAGTGGTATGTGATAATCTGAGGAAAAAGTATAGGATGTAGTAACAATACTAAAGTGAGGTTATATGTTCAAGAAAGCACTTCAAACAAGTTGTGCATGTTGTTTTTTTGTACAATACTTAGAGTTAGCTGCCAAAACACCTAGAAGTTAATCCCGTAGTAACTAACAGACAAAAATGCAGGTATAACATAACCTTTGTTAGGCACTCCACTGACACAACATGGATTTTATTAAAGGGACACTACAGCTTAATGTCCCTGCAGGCTGTTTGCTGTAAACACTGTCTTTTCAGAGAAAAGACATTGGGGTCTGCCACCGCCCCTCCCCCCCACCCCTTCAGCCCACCTCATTGCCTGGGATAATCAGAATTGACAATTTCAGCCAATCCAAAACTTTCATATGGGAAAGCATTGTGTTTGGCTGAGATCATTACTTCTGGGGTAAGATTGTACTACATTTAGTGGGCAAGGGCGGAGCCAAGGGGGCTAGATAGTGATTTTAACACTATAGTGTCAGAAATACATGTTTTTGTTCCTGACCCTATAGTGGTCCTTTAAGAACACCACTAACACTAAATACATATATTATGTAGTTGCTAAACTGCTTAAACTGACAGAAGAAGACAGGAGTCATGTAAAGAATAACATAGATAGCAAGTGCATAAATTTACATTATTGCATATATGACTTAGCACAAGCTGTAGTGTTTGCAGAGCCAGTAAATCATTAGGCTTTATAATTACTATTTGGTAATGGTAATGTAATTAACTGAATTAAAACGGCAAAAAAAAAGGATTTCTTCAATTAGTACTATAGAACAGAACATGCATAAATACAGAAAGGCATCTCTTTATTTGCATGGATATGTCTTGTCTTTGTATACACTCGGCTCTGTGTGTGACCACAAGTGTGAAATTCTGTTTTCAGGCTCTGCTAGTTTTACTGTCTGTTTAAACCTTCACTAGAGACTTATTAAACCCACCCATTGCGTGTTATCTCAAAATAATTTCACTTTAATATCCCATGTTTAACATAACAATAAAGTTGAATTATTGATTTTTTCAATGTTTACTTTTTTCCTCCATTAAATTTATAAACTATTCAGGTCAGGACCAATTCCATTCCATTGTATTCCATTTATTCTGAGTGTTGAAAACGGTAAATATTTGAAAATGACTAAATGTATAAAATGCGCAGTTTACCGGGACAATAGAAATGTATACTTACTAAGTGTATATATGTGTCCGTTCAAAAAACAGCTTTTTGAGTTAAGATACAATTTTAAGCTAAAATTGGAAAAATAACAAAAAAACATCTCCGCCACCCCCGCAGTAGCCATTTTTGCATTGTAGAACACCTGTTCTTTTAGCTTACAAAACTCTTTTTTTACATGAATGAAATTTAGATGAGTCGAACTGCCACATGGATGAAGATGATGCTACAACTAAAAAAATAAATTTGGACAAATTGATTGGCCAAACCAAGTTTATCACTGTGCATGAGTCTAATATATCATGTATTCAATTAATTTTTTTTGGGGGGGGATTTATGTTAAATTAGACCTCTCATTACAGCTTCACTTTAAAATACTTGATGTATATATCTACAAAGGCATGGAGGTGTGGCGGAAAGCAAAAACAACAGGAGACAATACATTAATTACACAGTTATACAAGGGCTTCACTCTTTAGGAAGTCAGTATACCTCCACTGACCAGAAGGTCATTTAGGAATGCAGCCCTTTAACACGTAAATATTTTTGCTACAAATATGGTAAATATATAAAAAAATATAACAAAGGAATGTCAATGTTGGCAAATAATAGCCATGTTTTCAATTTCTACAATTGATTCTTTCTTGGTGTAAATTTTGTTCTTCTCCTCAATTGGCATTTTATTGAATAAACTTTGTTGTGTATTTAGCTGTACAATAAATATCAGCAACTTAAAGAACTATACGATTTCAACAAGCTGTTATGGTATGTGAGCCATTTCAAAGGTACTAATTGAGTTCAATGCCCTTTGCACAGTGAATAGCAGATGCTTATTTGAGAGCAGATAAGCAGGTATTTTCCATAGAATGCTGGCGACAGATGACACACATCCTCAATACCTCCCAAGTCCTCTACGAATTCTGTCCTCGCTGACATGTCTCACCCTGCAATGAGGGATATTGACATTATCGGAGGCTGATCAGGCTGCAGGGAAAACTTGCTGTCAGTGTAGGATCTAAGGTAAGTGTATGCGTTATTTCTTTATTATTTTTTTCCTTGCAAGAGCCTGTTAGTAAAGGCTGCTACATTCAAAAACAGTTATTTAATAAAACAGTGTTTTTTTGGTTGGAGTAACCCTTTAATTCTTTGTCTATCTCAACATTTCAATTGTGCTTTTTAATAACTAAAAAAGAAATAGTGTTTGGTAATGTCTAAAATTCCTTGCAGCAGAAGTGCCCAAAAGGTAAATCCTTAGCTGGTGTTAAATTAGCTATAATCCTCTTGATACTTCTTATACATGATCTAAAGTATTCTTAAAGTTTCACAGTTTGTATCCCTTAATATTTCAATACACAATACTTAAAGGGACACTAAAGTCATCAAAACACCTTTAACTTAAAGGGACACTCCAGGCACCCAGACCACTTCGGCTCATTGGAGTGGTCTGGGTGCCAACTCCCACTACCCTTAACCCTGCAAGTGTAATTATTGCAGTTTTTTTTTAAAACTGCAATAATTACCTTGCAGGGTTAAGTCCTCCCCTAGTGGCTGTCTATTAGACAGCCACTAGAGGACACTTCCTGCTTCATAGCACAGGTTTTCTGTGCTAGAGCGTCGCTGGACGTCCTCACGCTGTGTGAGGACCTCCAGCGTCGCTCTATTCCCCATAGGGAAGCATTGAATTTCATTTTCAATGCTTTCCTATGGGGTGCGCTAATGCGCATGCGCGGCATTGCCGCGCATGCGCATTAGGTCTCCTCGGCCGGCGGGCGAGATCAGTCTCGCCCACCGGCCGACGTAAGCAGAAGGAGGAGCGGCGGGGGAGGAGGAAGCAGCGACGTGGGACCCGTCGCTGCCCCTGGTAAGTCACTGAAGGGGTTTTCACCCCTTCAGCAACTGGGGATTGGGGGGTGGGAGGGAGAGGGACCCTCCAGTGCCAGGAAAACGGATCGTTTTCCTGGCACTGGAGTTTCCCTTTAATAAAGCAGTTTTAGTGTATAGCTCATACCTCTAAAGTCTTTCTGCTCAATGTTCTGCCATTTAGGAGTTAAATCACTTTTGTTTCTGTTTATGCAGTGCTAGCCACACCTTCCCTGCATGAAAAAAATGGCTTTAATTTTAATCAGATATAACTTACTTTAGATGCTTTTATCTCCAGCTTTGTAAATTAATCTTTGTTGACATACAGGAGGCTTCTGCAGGATCTAGCAAACTATTAACAGAGCAGGAGAAAAAATGTCTAATTCTAAAAGAAATTCGAATTTAAGCAGAATTTGCAATAATGGAAGTGTATACCTTAGATTACACTTTACAGGAAGTGTTGAGGAAGGCTGTGCAAGCCACATGCAGGGAGGGGTGACTAGAGCTGCATAAAGAATTCCCTTTCAACTAAATGGCAGAGAGCAGTTATATTGCAGGCTCATGAACTACACACAACAACTTCTTCATTAAGCTAAAGTTGTTATAGTGTCCCTTTAAAAAATTAGAAATAAACAGAAGAAGGATACAAAAACTGAGAAAAGTGTTGGATGATATTCCAAATAGAATAGAATCAACAAGTGTGTACAGAATACAATGAAATAAATAATCAAGGTAAATTTAAGACCAAACTTGTGAAATTCTGATTATTTAATGATGCATGCAAAAATAAATAAATTAGATTTTTATGATCATTGTGGTCAATGATCTTTCATGATATAATTTAGTGATATCTCAACATTCAATGTCCAGCTTATTTAGCAATGACAACTTTTTACTGCTCGCTTCTCAATAAATCAGTGGATAGAATTTTACTTTCATTGGTGCTAAACAAATATTAATCGCCATACACACGTTAGAAAGGAGAAGTGTCTCAGTGAAGCGCTTATATGAAGAGTAAGATATAAACAGTCTAAAGAAATTTAAAGTGTGATTGTAAAGTAGCCCAATATCTCCTTTTTACCATGATTCTTAGTCAGCACTGCTGGCTGAACATCAAAGGCAATGCATTTCTGATATAAATGGTAATTAGCATGGTCCAAAGGCTTTCCACTGATGTGGCAGAAATACAACACCATTGATGGGCTTTCTAAGCACCATTGCACCTGCTTCTGCCGCCAATATTGATCAGCCTTGGGACTCCAGGCTCATCCCAATTCGCCTCTTCCAGCAAAAGTGGTTTTCCTTTGAAATCAACCAGCAGGGCTAAATGGGCATAATTGGAGTTGCACTTCTGTCAAAACCTGTAGCAGGAGTGTTTTGGAGCCCTCTTACTCTTATGGTTGGGAGGAGGGGGCATAAGGCCAGGTCCTGCACAATTAATTCTACACTCCCAACCCCATCTCCTACACTCACCTGTCCACAGCTTCAATTTTGCTTAAGTGGTAAAATTTCAAGGTGGCAACCAGGAGCTTTCTCATCGTAATTAGATAAATGAATAATGATCCAGTAGTCATGATTCCCACAATCATGATTGTTTGATCTACCAGTGAATAATCTGCAATTCTCCATTTAGAATAGAGCATCCCTTCCTGATTGGATAAGGTTGCGTCCTAGAGCTGTCAAGGAGCAATGATGGGTAAAGATGACGTTTTAAAGAATCTTCTTAAACTAATGTTAAAGAGACACACCACATTCCATGCTGTAATGTTTTACAAGTGATTATGAGGTCTCCTTACCTCATGTTATTAAAGTGCTGATTTCAAGAACAATCCGCAACTATACAGTGACAAATATGTTTTTTAGCATTTTTTTTAATGGAGTGTTCTTTTAAATCATTTTGTTTTCCTTTTTTTTGTTTATGTGTCCTATATGCAGCAATGGTGCTGGTCCATGCTCTTGTTCTCTCTCGCCTAGACTACTGCAATACTCTTCTCAGTGGTCTTACGTGTTCCCAGATTGCACCATTGCAATCGATAATTAATGTGGCGGCGAGGCTCGTTTTCCTGTCCGCCTGCACCTCCCACGCCTCCCTGCTCTGTCAGTCCCTGCACTGACTTCCAGTTAAATATAGAGCTCAATTTAAAATTCTGGTGCTTGCTTACAAGTCCCTACATAATGCTGCTCCAACCTACCTATCCTCCCTAATACACAAGTATGTCCCATCGAGGCCCCTACGCTCTGCCAAAGAGTTACGTATATCCCCTGTCCGTGCTCCCACCTCTAATGCTCGCCTCCAAGACTTTTCCAGGGCTACACCTCTTCTGTGGAACTCCCTTCTCTTCTCCGTAAGAATTTCACCCAGTCTCCACTCATTCAAAAAATCATTGTAAAGTCACTTCTTCAAGAAAGCATATCAATTAAACGGTTAGCAGGTTTTCATCCCCCACCCTCCATGACTCCTCTCCCGCAACTGTCTAAAATTACCCACTAAGCCCGCAATTAATACTTTTCTAACAACCTACTTTGCACCCCTACTTTTACCCTTTGTATCACTATACCTCACTCCCTCTAGAATGTAAGCTCATTGAGCAGGGCTCTCAACCCCTCTGTTCCTGTGTGTCCAACTTGTCTGGTTACAATTACATGTCTGTTAGTCCACCCATTGTACAGTGCTACGGAATCTGATGGCGCTATACAAATAATAAAATAATAAAATAATAATAATAATATGTGGATTTATGAGTATAGGTGGTCTCTTTTAAAAGTCGCTAACAAAAACAGACCTTTGTGGTTGGCCGCCATTGTCTTAAAATTGTGAAAGTTGGATTTTCTCACGTGTTTAGTCAATTGCACGTATCTAGTAACTAACATTCTGTAGAGTCGTAGCCCAGATATCAGTCAGTTAATATGTAAATAATGGATATTGTAGGTCTACTTAAAAAATATATTGCTATATAGAAACACACTTTTTTCATTCCATTAAAGACAGTGCTTACAGCACATCTTTGTTTATATTACATTTCAGCACAAAACACAATTTTAAAATAGATTTGTTTTAAAATGTTCTCAACGTGGCTCTGCTGAATAATGAATTTGTATGGGATTTATAAATGTATAATCTGCTAGATATTCAAAATTGATTTTTTTTTTTTAGCCCAGCTTACAATTAAATTATCCTATGTAGATGACACCATGCATTGATTTTAAGTACTTACTTTTAAGAGTATGAACTCAAAAAAATATGCTGTGTGTATTATTTGAAATGCTTATAGCCCATCAATATTAAATCATCTTTTGGGCCACAAAACTATTATTTAAATTTCTTCTTAGCGGGAATGATATTATAAACTTCTGTTTTGAGCTCTCACTTGTTAAATAATTAATCAGTAATTCTTTCTTTCAATATAGGACATTTTCGATAATGTAAGTATAATATTGCATCGCTATAAATTAACAAAAATGAGCAAAATGAATTTCAGGAAGATAGTATATAATAATGTATCGGTTATGATACGTATGGGCACAAATATAATTTCTAAAAACATTATGAAATATTTTTAGAAGTGTTTGTAACAATAAAAAAAAAAAAAAATAAGCCCTGTGGCATTGGGTTTAATACCCACTTATATAATGGATTTGTATTTTAATTTTTTATGTATATACAACATACAAAACAAATACAAAACTAAAGTGTTTTCTTTACCCTACACATACATTTTTCATGTAATTACAAATCCGTTTTTCAAGCATAATACCAAACAAACAAAAAATACCCAATTCAATTGTCCTTTATTTTAAGTTTACTTTTAAACCCCATTTTTTCATTTGTTCAGCTAATCTTATTTGACACATTCAATTCTGAGCACTTATCTACAAAATAAACAAAAAAAATACATATTATTTAGATATTTGATAGATTTAAGTCACTTTTCGGTTATTTATTAGAAGAGATTAGTGAATTTGAGTATGTTATTAAAAACATTGCAAAGACTATGACATATTATATTAGGAAATTTCTGCACCACTAAGAATTATCTCAGTCAATACTGGCAACAGAAATCATAGGGCCCCTGACAAAATCATGTAGGGTTTCCCTGGCACATACTCCCAGGTATTCACACATACAGAAACTAACAGACATATACAAAGTTCAAGACATATGCATACACATATACCTCCTCTCAGGTACACACAGATACACACTGAAAAGATCTCCTTCTAAGCTATACACATACATCCCTTAAACACACATTTGCACATTCACATAAATATAGACAATGCTAGACTCACACACAAAATTGCCACATATTTACAGATACACACACACTGACACACACATATATAAATACTAACACATTGATTCACACAGGCACACTCACAATGACACACACAGATATAAATTTAAACTTCCACACAATAACACACACAGACTCTCACACACAGATACACAAACACACATAAATAAATGCATTAAGCTGATCTTGCCAGGGCGCCTAGTCTGGCACGACCAGGAAACTACAGGATGGTTTGGGGAAACATTTATGTCTCCACCACTGAATCTCAGAGAGTTAATGGATCTCAAGTAGCCCCACCATAAGACTGTGCTTTTATATCCTCATGATAGCCATGATCTCAAAGATCACAGTCAACCAAATTAGGTTAATATCGAATAGTGGGTTTTCCTTTGTGATTTATTAAAATTTATGCTGAGTTGTGTTAGTAAAAAATATCATCTGTCGTCTGTACCTCATTTTATAAGTGTACTTACAAAATTTTAACTTCTGTGCTGCAAGTGGACTTTTTTTTAAGCCAAAACGTGTCTCCTCCATTCATTAGTCATGAGTATAAATGGACAGTGTGAAGTTCAACATTTTCACATATTAAGCTTATTATTATTATTCACATTTATATGGCGCCAACTTATTCTGCAGCACTTTACAAAATTATAAAGGGGGACATTTAAGAATAAGTGAGACAATTAAAAAATGTTACAGAAAAAATAGGTTGATGATGGCTCTGGTCAAAAGATCTGCAGGTTGCTTTAAAATCGCTGTCATAAGATGTTTTTTCTTAGATGGTGTTTTTATCACTATAGGGTAATATTTGTTTTGTTCCCGACTGTATAGTGTTCCTTTAAGGCAAGCTTCACTTCTTTTATCAAGACAAATTTTCTCACAATACTTGTCTTCCCAACGCATCCCTCAATTCTCGTGAGTCACTGTCACGTCTAAACATTTGTTATGAAGGAACACAACTGCAGATTTCTTATAGTTTGAATATTTATTATCAAAAGTAAAAGGTATTGACTTTAAGTCCAATCACAGGTACTGTAGCTTTAATTAATAAACGATAACTGAAGTCCACAATTACAGGCACTGTAGCTTTAAGTAGTAAACGATAACTGAAGTACACAATTACAGGCACTGTAGCTTTAAGTAGTAAACGATAACTGAAGTCCACAATTACAGGCACTGTAGCTTAAAGTAGTAAACGATAACTGAAGTCCACAATTATAGGCACTGTAGCTTTAAGTAGTAAATGATAACTGAAGTCCACAATTACAGGCACTGTAGCGTTAAGTAGTAAACGATAACTGAAGTCCACAATTATAGGCACTGTAGCTTTAAGTAGTAAACGATAACTGAAGTCCACAATTATAGGCACTGTAGCTTTAAGTAGTAAACGGTAGTAATTAGCAAACACTGAATCAGAAAGAGTCTCTTAGTAGAATTAATGAATTAGGTGATAAGAAGTTACAATAGCTGTTCCATAGACTTTAACTGAAGCAAGACAGATGCAGCTAACTGAGATAAAGTATGAGTTGAAGTTAGCTGTAACGGGTTTGTTTTATCGAAGGACTTTGGAGACAGGAAATAACAGCTTTGAGATGCAACGCTTATCACAGAGGTTTTACTTAGCTTCCGGCACATAGAACACTGGTTCCCGAGATCTCCTCAGAGGTGGTTATCCTGGAAGGAGAGAGTTCAGCTTTAGTCGTGTATGAGGAGAGGTGAAGGGAACTTAAAGTCTTCCAGTCCGGTCCGGTAACAGAGGGTTTTCACAACGATGTTGTAACCGGTTCGTGAGTACGGAACGTAGTTCAATAATCCAGCGTCGCTCAGCTGGTGCGGTCGGATTAAATAAGGAGACCGTGTCATAAAGGGGTGTGGCTAAGCTCCGTGGAACCAGGAAGTAAGAGGATACCATAGTTAAGGCATGACAGTACCCCCTCCTTAATGAGCAACCTCTGGGTGCTATTGACTTGGTTTAGAAGGGTAACGCTTGTGAAATTTGGAAATCAATTTGTCAGCATGAACGACAGAGGAGTTTTCCCATGTATCTTCATCAATTCCATATCCTTTCCATCTGATGAGGTATTGTAAAGAGCCACGATGGATCCTTGAATCCAGTATACTTTGAATTTCGTATTCTTCTTCGCCCTGGACCAATATGGGATCAGGAGAAGTAGTGACATTTCTTTGGAAAGGGTCAGGATGATGAGGCTTTAGCAAGGACACATGAAAAACAGGATGTAGCTTCAAAGTAGGTGGAAGTTTCAATTTAACAACATTACGGTTGATAACCAATAGTATCGGAAAAGGACCAAGGAAAAGGGAACTTAACTCCTTTGATGGACGGTTTGTAGAGATGTTCTTTGAGGAAAGCCAGACAAGATCACTGATTTTATAAGAGGGTGAAGGTTGTCTTTTTGTATCAAAAAACTTCTTTTGATTGGAGGAGGCCAATTCCAGATTTTCATGTAATTTCTTGAATAAAGAGGACATATGATTGGATCTTTGGCATACAGAACAAGATTTGACATAAGATTCAATAGTTTGGTCTTGACGAGGCCACCAATAGTATCTTTTAGACAATTCAAGGGTCTTTTTTATACCTGGATGACCTGCCAGAGGAGAATCATGAATAAATTTGAGTACTTCAATTCTGAAAGAGGGAGGTACGTAAATCCGGTCTTTGAAATAGTAGAGACCGTTTTTCTTGGATAATTTAATTGATTTAGGAAGTTCAAGAGCATCTTCACTGAGACCTTTAATGTCGTCAATAAGAGAAGATAAGATTCCAATAACTGTAGACGGAGGAGGTTCAATTTTAGTGTCTTTATGGATCCTGGAAAGGGCATCAGCCTTTTTGTTTCTAGACCCAGGTCCAAAGACTATTTGGAAGTTGAACCGGGAAAAAAAGAGATTCCATCTTATTTGTCGAGCAGACAGTGTTTTATTGGAGTGAAGATATTCTAGATTTTTATGGTCAGTATATATGATTAAAGAGTTCTGAGCACCTTCAAGAAGGTGTCTCCAGGTTTCTAAAGCCACTTTAATACTTAATAATTCTTTTTCCCCTTTAGAGTAATTATTTTCGGCAGGAGATAATGATCGTGAGAAGAAGGCGACAGGATGAAGAGGTTCTTGAGGAGTTTTGTGTTGAGAAAGGACAGCTCCAATTGCAAATTCCGAAGCATCCGTTTCAAGGACATAAAGATATGAAGGATTTGGAAGTTGAAGAACAGGAGCTGTTGTGAATTTTCTCTTTAGTTCATTGAAGGCAGTTTGAGCCTTCTCGTTCCAATTGAAGGGATGTTTTTTACTGTTAAGTTGATTGAGTGGGTGAGCTATCTCAGAGTAGTTTTTAATAAATTTTTTGTAGAAGTTGGCGAACCCTAGAAATCGCTGTAATTCTTTTACTGTAGAGGCCAGTTGATGATACAATCGACTTTTAAATTATCCATAGGGGCACCAGGTATGAGGTCTATAGGACAATCGTAGGAACGATGAGGTGGGAGCGTTTCAGCTTCTTTTTTACTGAATACATCTGAAAAGTCTGAATAACAAGAAGGTATAGTTGGTTCTTTGGAGATCTGAAGAATAGGAATTTGCTGTAAACATGTTTCTTTACAATAATGTGAGTTAAAGGTGATAGAGAAAGGAGACCATGAAATTTGAGGGTTGTGGTTCCTTAACCAATTGATCCCTATTATAACGGGATAGAGAGGTGATGGAATAACATCAAATACTAGAAATTCAGTATGAATATGATTGGTGGTTACCTTTAGAGGGATGGTTTCATGAAGAATCGGTCCCGAGGAGATAAAGGAGCCGTCAATCACTCTAATAGGAACAGAAGTGATTTTTCGAACACAAGGAATTTTATTCTTTGTTACAAAAGTTGAATCTATGAATACTCCATTTGCACCAGAATCGATGATAGCTTCAGTCACAATTCTCACCTTGTCCCACTGTAGTATAAGAGATATAGGAGTGAACTGAGTGGTTGGTGTAGAAGGGAGTGCACTGAAGATCGCAGAGGTATAGGCTTGCCTACCGGCCTTTGTCCGTTTTAATAATCAGAAACCAATCAGAAACCAAATGATCTTGAGAGGCACAATACATGCATAGGTTTAATTGACGTCTTCGGTTCTTCTCTTCAGGAGTGAGAGGACTTCTTATTACCCCTATTTCCATAGGTTTAC
This sequence comes from Pelobates fuscus, assembly GCF_036172605.1. Taxonomy (NCBI): domain Eukaryota; kingdom Metazoa; phylum Chordata; class Amphibia; order Anura; family Pelobatidae; genus Pelobates; species Pelobates fuscus. The sequence continues at coordinate 27,758,868 of NC_086328.1, forward strand.
TTGGTAAGGAAGTCTTTTCTGGAGCTTTTGAGGGAGTAAAAGGTTTGAGGTCTTTAGAATGTAAAAGGGCTTTTTCGGCCTTTCTTTCTCTTAATCTTCTGTCAATACTGATTGATAAGTGAATTAGAGCGTTCAAAGTAGTAGGGAGTTTTGTTCTAGATAGTTCATCTTTTACAGCTTCAGATAACCCAATTCGAAATTGGTTGCGCAATGTGATGTCATTCCATTGCGTTTCTACTGCCCATCTTTTAAACTCAGCAATATAATCTTCAACAGGTCTATGTCTTTGCTGTAGTGTTCTGATTGTTAAATCAGCTGTAGCTTGTTTGTTAGGATCTTCATAGAGAAGAGACATGGCTTCAAGAAAGTCATCCAGTGAACCTAAGATGGGGTCATCATTGTCCAAAAAGGTATGGGCCCAGAACATAGGTTCACCTCTTAGAAAGGAAATAACTGAGAAAACCTTAGATCTTTCTGTGGGATAAGATCTAGGTTTTAAAGCAATCAATAATTTGCAGGAATAAAAAAACTCCTTATATTTGGAACGATCACCATAGAATTTTTCAGGGTTACATACAGCAGGATCGCTAAGTGAGTGCAGAACAGTATGAGGAGGATGAGTCTGTAAGTCTTTGACATAAGTGAGAATTCTTTCGTTAGTAACTTGCAGGTCTTGCACACCTTGGGCTAGTGTATTAACTCTTTGATTCAGCGTAGTTATCGTGGAATCGAAATCTGCTGGATCCATTACAATGGCTGGATTATTCTGTCACGTCTAAACATTTGTTATGAAGGAACACAACTGCAGATTTCTTATAGTTTGAATATTTATTATCAAAAGTAAAAGGTATTGACTTTAAGTACAATCACAGGTACTGTAGCTTTAATTAATAAACGATAACTGAAGTCCACAATTACAGGCACTGTAGCTTTAAGTAGTAAACGATAACTGAAGTACACAATTATAGGCACTGTAGCTTTAAGTAGTAAACGATAACTGAAGTCCACAATTACAGGCACTGTAGCTTTAAGTAGTAAACGATAACTGAAGTCCACAATTACAGGCACTGTAGCTTAAAGTAGTAAACGATAACTGAAGTCCACAATTATAGGCACTGTAGCTTTAAGTAGTAAACGATAACTGAAGTCCACAATTACAGGCACTGTAGCTTTAAGTAGTAAACGATAACTGAAGTCCACAATTATAGGCACTGTAGCTTTAAGTAGTAAACGGTAGTAATTAGCAAACACTGAATCAGAAAGAGTCTCTTAGTAGAATTAATGAATTAGGTTATAAGAAGTTACAATAGCTGTTCCATAGACTTTAACTGAAGCAAGACAGATACAGCTAACTGAGATAAAGTATGAGTTGAAGTTAGCTGTAACGGGTTTGTTTTATCGAAGGACTTTGGAGACAGGAAATAACAGCTTTGAGATGCAACGCTTATCACAGAGGTTTTACTTAGCTTCCGGCACATAGAACACTGGTTCCCGAGATCTCCTCAGAGGTGGTTATCCTGGAAGGAGAGAGTTCAGCTTTAGTCGTGTATGAGGAGAGGTGAAGGGAACTTGAAGTCTTCCAGTCCGGTCCGGTAACAGAGGGTTTTCACAACGATGTTGTAACCGGTTCGTGAGTATGGAACGTAGTTCAATAATCCAGCGTCGCTCAGCTGGTGCGGTCGGATTAAATAAGGAGACCGTGTCATAAAGGGGTGTGGCTAAGCTCCGTGGAACCAGGAAGTAAGAGGATACCATAGTTAAGGCATGACAGTCACCCATGACCATTGAAGTAGAAGAAATAGTGAGCATGTGTGAGATCTGATGGAAGAGCAGAGGAAGAAGAGACACAACACCACTACCAAGCTGGTGGAAGGTTTTTTTGTAATTTTTTTTTTTTTTTTTTTTACAATATGTTTTGAAAACTTCGAAATTAATTGATTCGATTAGTAGATACGAGTAACCTTATTTTGTCAAATTCAAAAAAAGTCATATTGTCGAAATAATAAAATAAATGTTCCAGGCTGAAGCAAACACTCGGTTTTGACATTAGATAATTCCATAAAATTCATTAAAAATGTAATAAAATAAAATTCCTAATCTTAAATTAAGCATCCAGGCAATGCCGGCATTTATAGTATCTTCAAAAGAACAGAGCAAATTCCTTACTACTCTGCCCTGCATGAATGGACGTGAACAGCTACAAGTGCAGACTCCTTCTTAAAAATGTATGTGTGTACATGATATTTAAGTATTCGTGTAAGAAGGAGCAAAGTATATCATCCCACTGGGGAATATTTAAGTAAGGAATGGGCTTATAGCCGTATCAATAGTTGCAAAAATCGGCAGATATTTGTCTCTATCGTGATATATTTGATACTATGATACTTTGGACAACCTTTAACCCCTTAAGGACACACGACATGTGTGACATGTCATTGTAGGTGCAAATATCCATTTTGATATCTATCCTAGCTGTTCATATAAGGGTTAATTTGAACCAAGATTAAGTTTGGCATTTTATCTCATATTCTCGGAAATAGGATTTATATAAAATCCTAGTTACGGGAAAAGTACTGATTTCGAAATGTTCTTGTTAATTGTCCAAGATATCGGTATTTTGTAAATATCTGGTTTTAATCAAATATGTATTGCGTTATATTGCGAAAGATTATAACTAGAAACAGCTGTTTATAACTTGTGAAAAACAAATTATGTCACTAATGCTCATGGCCCCCACCGACATGAGAGTGGGGTATAAATGCATATGACTGTATAATAAACTTTGAATTGGTTATAGAACACATCTCTTGTCTTCTTGACTGATTCCCGGGATCCTGTCTATCACAGAGGGTGTGGCTCTAGCAAAATATCCATCTAACTAAGAGAGTTTCGTATATAGCTGATTTTAACCCCAACAGTCATGAATCCCTTTTATTCCAGAAGTTTGGTCCTTAAGGGGTTAAAATGCTCTTGTTCAAAATAAAACAAAAATATTGGCCCAGTATGAGAGTCATTAATGGGATTTGGTATTGAAGACAATAGAAGGAAAAGATGTATTTCAGTTGGTTGTCACCATAATGTGCCTGGCAAAATAAAAAATTAGGAAAACATTTGTCGGAACTAATAATACATTGTACATTTAAGATCAACTTCCTTCTCCAATTTATAAATGAGTTAGTTCTGCATAATAATTGCATTCTATAACCTTTCTTCGTTATGAAATGTTTCAATATTTAACAAATGAATGGGTTTTTTCAACTCTTTAATGTGGATGATTAATCCAGATAAAAGGTTTTGCCTGCTGTTTCCAAGGACAAGTTTAAAAATGAGATGTCGTCTAATAGCATCGAGTGCCATCCTAATGAGAACTTTCTCCCTGTTACTAGGTTTAACCTCTTCAATTGGAAAAAAAAAAAGGATTTGCAATGAATTACTTTCTGGGGTGTACATGTAACCTTTAATCATGGAAAAGTATCAAAAAAGACCCCACAATTGTAATGAAATTAAAAATGTTTGTAGATAACTAACTTTCTACATTTTTCATTGGGTCTCTGAACTACATCATAGAATTATTACCCAATTTCATAAAAACAACCATCACATTTAGAACATTTGGAGCAAGGTCAACATGACTTGTACTACCTTCCATGCACTAAATGTTTTCCATACACTAAATGGTCTACCTGTTATGTAAGTCAGTTTTAAAAGAACTTCTTGTATCGGCCAAGTCATTGATCTAATGATATTAACTTTCAATTTAATTTAATTTTTTTTAATTCTGCCTTGTTATTAAAAAGGACGTACTGCTCTGCATGCAAGAATCACACCATTAATTTACAATATCTTTCCAAACTTCAAATGTGTTCTTTGGTCTGAGAGGTAAAACAAAATGATGTTTTAAAATAAAGGGAAAATACCATCACATATTTTGTATTTTTTATTTTAAAAATAACTGTAAGCCTTAGACAACCAAAAAAAAAGCAAAAAAACGTATATTTGTCACTTTGATGTTAACACATAGCAATTTAATTCCAAGAACCTAAAATTTAGTTTTTTAGGAATTACCAAAGTTTGTCTTAATATGACAGATCAAACATTCTAAATTGCAAATCTCTTTTATTCTATTCAGACAAGACAATATATGCTACAGATGAAATATGACATTGCTTATAGTTTAATATTATAAAATGGCAGTATCTGATGTTATATTGTTCTACCAAAGCAGACTAAACAGTAGTTGAAAACTTCCATTTAACTAGATCACAGAAAAGCTGCACAATACAATACTGATATTGGAAGGATGCCAGCAATGAAGACCGGAGGAGGGAGGGGGGAGAGAGAAACATAAGTTTATCTTTCATATTCCAAGTGATTGTTGTTGGGACATTTATGTGCCAAATACTAATACTCTCTATAACAATCTCCTTGTTTTTTTTTTTTAAATCTAGGATATTATTTTTAATTTTAGATGAGGTTTGTCTGAGGGAGCCAATCTGAGATCGGAACACCTTCCACATTCACTGGATCACCAATGAACCTTTGGGGACTAGCCCTACATAAAGGACTTGTGGGAGCAAGGGTTTTTCAGACTGTTTCTTTTCAGCATTGATTTGTATTGTTTTATTCCTGATATATTTGGTGCATGAGGAAGTTCTTGTTTAAAGAATGAAACGCGTAGGACCTAGGACTTTTTTTATTGACCCACAATATATTTTTTTTATGTTTTTAATTATGCTGCTATAATAAAATATTATTTTAACATATCTGGATTTCTGAGTCCATTCCAGCATTGGACAATTTCAAAAAGGACAAGGAGGCACCCTTAAAGTGATACATATTTCATCTTCTTGTAAGTGTAGCTTTTCAAAGTGCAAATGTTATTGTCATGTGCAGTTTTGCACTATGTGCCGTGTTGCTATTTTGTAGATCCTTTATTTAGCCAGATCCCATAAATTGTTTTCTTTGTATACATATTTTGGAATGTTTAAGGTTTCCATCTGGGAGGTAATCTTGGAAAGCTGAAGCATACAGTGGAAGTTACTTTATTTCACTTGTTGATTACATCTTTCATTTTGTTTTATACATTGTTTCACCTGTACAAGTGCTAACAGGTGATATATATTATACATATATAATTCTTTTGAGCCAAGCTAATTTTCCTGTGTATGGTTCTGCTTCCATAACTCCAACATTTTTACTGACTATAGTTAGCCATTAGAGTACCGATAATATATTTTTCTATAATTTCTTTTTAAGGTTTCCTCTCGCACAAAATTTAACCTATATCTGTCTCAAAGGATCATATATCGGATCTTACATACAAAAGTGTTATGGACCTAGCAGGTGTAAGCCAGCAGCACTCCCTGCATGAAGATTACTTAGATGTACTGGGTCATATACACTGAAGTGAATAACATTGATTATAGTGTTACAATGACATCTGTCTGGTGGGATGTTATGTCAGCAAGTGAACAGTCAGTTCTTGAACTTCATGTGTTGGAAGCCAGAAAAATGTGCAAGCTGATTGATTTTGACAAGGGCTAAGATGAATGGGTCAGAGCATCTCCAAAATGGCATGTATTGTGGGGTGCTACATACTAAAAGTGGTGTAAGGAAGCACAACCAATGAACCGGCATCAGAGACATGGGCGCCTAAGGCTTATTGATGCACATGGGAAGCGAAGGCAAGCCCATCTGGTCTGATCAAACAGAAGTGTTACTGTGGCTCAAATTGCAAAACTTCTGGCCATGAAAGTTGTCAGAACACACAGTGCATTGCAGTTTGCTGTGTATGGGGCTTCATCACCACAAGCAGTCAGTGTGCCAGTAATGACCCCTGTCCGCTATCAAAAGCACCTTTAATGGGGACATGAGTGTCAGAACTGGACCATAGATTAATGGAAGAAGGTTTCCTAGTCTAAATTCCCCATATCTCAATCTGACTGAACATCTGTGGCATGTGCTAAAACAACAAATCCAATTGATGGACCTGATGTTAATGTTTTGGTGCTAGATACCAGAGAAAATGTTCAGAAGTCATGTAGAGTACATGCCTCAATACATTAGAGCTGTTTTGGTGACAAGAGGGGGGTCTACATAATATTAGGTTGGTGTTTATAGTGTATGTTCTAGTTTACCCATGCACTGTATTCATAACATTTCACCTGACCTAGGATTACTAAAGGGAGATCTGTTGATGTTCCTAAACATCAGTCTTTGGGTGATACTCTTTGTAGCACACTCCAGGTAACCCGACTGGTTATCTCTGCTATGGCCTTCCTTCCGCTGCTGTGGAACCCCTTAGAAAGCAAAGAGACCCATTTCCCCCCAGTAACTGGACAAGACCTAGTTCTGGAGGTACAACACAATTTTATTGTGCCACACTCGGCTTTTATACATAGCCCCATGCAAGGGTTTCTGACACACACATACACATCCCAGGCTCATCCCCCACCCTGGGGTCCCAGCATGGGAAAGGGACTTTGTTCTCATTGTCCTCAAAGCCCTCCACCCAAACACAGGGTATTCCAAAGCAGACAACAGGGAGTCTTCTTCCCAGGAGCCTCTCTGCCTGGGAGCTAAAGTGGGAAAATTGATTCCCTTTGTCTCCCAGGCACAGAAAACGTTTTTGTCTCCCTGCCAAACTAGATAGTTCCCCAAAAGTGCCCACACCAAACTCAGGGACCCCCACAATGGTCCCTGTTGTGAACCATTTCCGTTCGTGGGATCCCTGTGTGGAAACCAGGCAACAACACAAAAGGGCGGCCACCCAGGGGAGAACTCATTAATTACTTTCCTTGCAGTTTCACACTTATGTGAATGTTCTAATTGCTTAGTGTGAACATTCTAATGGGACTCCGGGGAGGTCCTCATTTGGGAAACGAATCAGTCGGGAAGCGATCCACAAAGGCTCCCCCTGGATGGCGTTCGTCTATATGAAATGGCGCTGATGGCTTCCCTTGCGGTTTTGGGTGGTCCCCGTTCGGGAGACGGATGAGCTCCTCTTGCATGAATGCTCCTGAATGGGGAGCAGGGTACAATAGGCAAAATACAGGGTGGACACACATATTAAAACCTGGAAACACACGAACAGACTGTGGGTCTGCCACACTCTTGTATCCTGCAGAGACTTACTTAATCAGATTTCTTCTCAGATGGAAATAACACTTCAGAAGAAAATGAATAAATAGAAGAATTCAATGTAAAGCAACATAATTTTAACATAATATCAGTATCTACATTTTCACATAATCACTGTAATAAAAAAAATCTTTAATATCTTTATCAATTATGGTATTAATGATTATAGGTCTGGCAAGCTACAGATTATAATTCAGTTAAAAAATATATTACAATTTTGGCATTGTTCTTTTTGGCAAAATTACATTCTACAAAGCCACATAGTAAATAACAAGTTTGTACAGTCTTATTCTATGTTTTCCATCACTCCATCAGTACATAGTTTTACTGATGATTACATTGCCTTTATCCTTAATTACCTTGCATCTATTTAGTATGCTGCACTTTTAATGTTTTTCTAGATTATTCTCTTGATAGTCATATTATATTTAAATTAAAAATAAAATTACAAATTAAAACAAAAAAATACCCACACTATGTTTTTTAATATCTTCAAAATACCATTGCAAAATAATATGCCAGAGAGTAGTCTGCTATAAAAGCATAATGTATTATAACTATTATAATTGTAAACTCATGTATTTGACCCTTTAACACAAGCAGATAGCTCAGAAATATTAGGTTGCATCGCAGCTGAATTTGTGTGCATGGATGTTCATATACATAAAATTAAGAATACACAGGACAAGGAAGTAATGCATTCACCACCATTCTTAACTGTATTCAGAGTGTTATTTTCAACGTATGCTTCAGTCTTTTTCCACGAGACATACTGCTGATCCATTGGGCCAAAAAGTTCCAGTTTTCTTTCATTGCTCCAGAACAGAATACCAAAACTTCTGTAGCTTATTTATTTGATCTTGAGCATATTGGAGCCAACTGTCTTGTGCTTTTGAAACTGTAGTGATATATGTCTTAGAGTTGGCATGGAAACCGTCTGCATTTAGTACACGCTTTACTGTGCTCACTGAAACTTTATTGCCTATTGCCACCAAGTCTTGCTGCAGATCTTTTGCAGTCACTCAAGGGTTTTTACAACCTGCCTTCTCAGAAATCTGGTAGTTAGCTTTTTTATTGTACCCCATCCAAATAGTGTAACCACTGTTTCAACTTTGAACTTGTGAACTATGCTTCCAAAGGTGTCTTTAGGAACATTTAGGGCCTTTAGTATTTTTTTGTATCTTGTTTCTTGTTTGTGAAGGGTGATGATCTCTTCTCTGAACTGTGTGGACCATTCTATTGACTTAGTCATATTTCTAACATGCAGTCAAACGTGACACTCAACAAACCCCTAGCCAGTTCAGGTAGTTCAAGTGTTCCAGCTCAAGCACAGCTGTTGCAACTAATGAAGCCCTTGATTAGTTGTATCAGGTGTGCTTGAGACAACTCCTGTGTTGTATATTTGTGCTGTTGTGGAGTATTTTATTTGGGGTTAGATAACTTTGAGACTGGAAAAGTCATTATTAGTTGCATTTTGATTTGAATTTGGGGAAACCATCTGAAGCATTCATTATGTTGAGCTACTCCAGTTGCTTTTGTTTGATTTGTTCATTGCAAAAAGTTGAAAGTCTGTAAATTTTGACAATAAACCTGATTTTCAATAGGGATTGAATACTTTTAAATTAAATTGTAATACATACAGTATATTGTGATCTTGTTGTGCACTGTTTTGGAACTCAGTACTTCCCAATTGTTTCAAATGTCATCAGTGCAGGGTTCAAATATGTGGTAAATGATAAAGGTGGCATTTTGTAAACAATATGAAAGGTTGTTTTTTTTGGAGATGCCATAAACAAAATAAATCAAATGTTAACAATATTTTGTAACATTTCTGGGGTAGTATAACTGGTAGTCTAACTGTTTCAAGCAAAGCTGATTTTCAAATGAATGGGCAGGAAGTGATGTAACAATCACTTCACTTCCTGTGACATCAACATTATGAATTTTACAGATCACTAACATATACTGTTGAATATTAGTTCTAGCAATACATATTATACACAGGCTGCATACTATGTGTGGTATTGCCAAAATAGCACTGCAATATGTCACGAGGGGTCTGAGCTACCTCAGATTAAAGTTTCAGCATGCTGTTTCAAAGTTCATATCCGCTCGGCCGTTTTACAGAGTTTGTCCTGGTCAGGCACATGGAACCCTCACAATCAATCAGTCTGTTGAAAGCTGGCCTGGGCAGGCCAGTGTGGGTTTCCCAGTCACCCTGTGCCTCCAATAGGCATAAGGTGACTTAGTCATAAGAGGGGACTGTGAAACTTAGAAAAGGAGTCCCCTAGGAATCCAAGCCTACCCCCATTAGTCCCCATTCTTAGAGGGCCGCCATGACACACACACATTAAAACACTAAATCTGGAACCACGTTTTTGGCAATTGCTGTCACAGTTATGGTTTCTTCATTATTTAATTATTAAAGCCTCTATTTTTATGACATTTAACTGAATGTCATACTACATGACAATTTGTCATTTATGACACATTAAATACAATAAAATGTCATGTATTTGCACAATTTCTTAAGCATGTTTATATAACATGCACATATTTGAAAACTGATTATTTCTGAAATGCCCTTGCCTTTATTCAGTTAATTATTATGTAAATGTAATGGACTTTAGATGCATATCAAAATGCCCTGACTTACTACTAAATGTACATTTCTGATGTTGTAAACACTATTCAATGATTATTACTTCATCCCAGACCAGATGCTTCAAAGTAGTTTTCAGTTTTCTTTACAGATTGAAGAAACACAATAAAAATTGCCTCTGTCTTGTCAACTGAAACAAATATCTTGGGATCTGGCATTTCAGTTATGTGTTCCAAATCTTCAGGTACTTGGTACAGATGCACTGTCAATGAGCCATTACTTTAAAGCATTAACTTGTCCTATGAGTACTATGTCTGCATACAAATTGTTGGAAATGTGCATTGGTTTCAATAGTGAAACATTTTTAATTATTAAATAGATAGAATATTTATGCATATAATTTAAATCCCTTGCACTATGCATTGACATTCCTTGATATGGCTTGAAAAATTAAGAATTTGGCAGAACACTTTGTGTCGCCTGGTTCAATTGTCTACTCTGCGTGGAGTTTAAAGGAGTCAACTCAATATTGAGTTCTGGATAGTTTTTCTTGCCAAACTATTTTTCCCGATCTTTGATGCAGTCTCTGTCCATGGATAATAAAGTTCACAGTTTGTACTACAAATGATTCAAGCTTCACTTGACCCACAGGCCACCAGAATAAAAAATTGCAAATTAACTCATGCAGTGTTGACTTGGCAAATAGCTCTGCTCTTCTCCTTACTCTTCCGTGTCCTCATCTAAATGGGCAGAAAGATATTACGAAGGTGCATCACAAAACAATACCAAGGGCCCAAAAGGTAATTGTACCCCGGACCATCCTGCTTTTCCTCCTCTGGTCCAGGGATGCTTCATTAATTAACCTGATGAATACATTAGAATATATAGCACGTGCTTTATTATGGAGTGAACAGACAAAAAACAAATAGTGCCCACTGACAGTGACATGTGACTTAGTAGAAGAATAAACATTTGTTTGTTTTTGTGTAAATTTTTGCAACTTTACTACATATTAAAGCATTTTTGTAAAAACATATATTAAACAAAACAAAAATCATGTAAATTGCAGGTGAATGTCGCACCTCCAGAGACAAGAATAAATTTACTTCTTTATTATTATTATTTTTTTTTTTGCTGGGAATATTGATATTTTCTAATACAAATAAGTCAGCTCTAAAAAAAAATCCTACACTTACACAACATGTTCCATCACATGGTCACTCATGCACACCACAATTTAATAGTCTTGTCTTAGGCTGCCCATAGGTTACTCTGGTCAGGATGGTTTCAGCAGATCTGGAATTGTTATAGAATTGTTACAGTTAAATATTTTAGGAACATCCATTACTTATAAAACAGAACGTTATAGGCTATTAAATTGATATTTCTAGTGAGAACACATACAGCATTAAAAAACTGAGCAATAACTGGAGAAACAAAGTTTAGTTAGAGGTATCCTTTGGAGTGTTTTCATGAATTTTTACTTGTTTTCGCTCATTTATTGATTGTTGCAATTACACTGCCTTGAGGTTTAACTATGTGACGCACAGACAAAAGGTAACCTTTTCAGCTGGTGCGATGTTACTTTATTTGTAGACCTTTGGTACTCTGGGTAATTATAGGGATGCCAAAGTCACAAACTACAAGCAACCACAGTACACAACTTATGAATCTTTCACAAACCACAAAAATATCTGTCTTAGATGAAAAATAGTCATTTAGTCACATGACATAGCCTTGTCATTCTGTGATAAGCACTTTGTCAATGTACCCTAGTTTTGGGGTCTCATTCCTTAGTTATGACGCCTCTAAGAGAAATAATTCTGTATTTATTTCATTAGGTCCATGTCCCTCTTGGTTTGATTCGATGTACAGTACCTGTAAGATATAAATTATTCTGTCACTTTCTTAAAGGGTTAAGGATTTCTAAGTATAGCATTTCCTGAACACAAGATATAAAGAAGACGAATTCTGCAAGCTTTCTTCCAGGCCTTGCAAACCGTCCCTCTTGCACCTCTGTGCTATCCCTGGATATTAATTTTTCATGGCTCAGCTCTGAAAGTTGCCAGTACACTGGCTTATTTTGTAATCTCGTAAATCTTTAAACATTGATAAGTCAAAAACATTTCCTAACCATCATTTTAGAGGTAATGATTTCTTCCTAAGTGATTGCATGAACCCCGCGTGTTTTCAGATATGAAAGCAAAGTGTGTCATACTACTTTATAAATATCTAAGAAACGTAACACCGTTACATTATTTAAATAGATGTTGCTGCTCATTTTTCATTATTTTGAAGTAAAATTACAGTAAGAAAAATTAATGGAAGTTGACTGTTAAAACGTTAGCAGATATTTTGTTATAATATTGTGTTAAACCTTCTGAATATTATATTATTATATATCTAATCATTTAGGTCACTGGGTCTGGTGTAGAAAATATATATTAATTAGCATAATTGTATTTAATCATAGTTGATTATTTTAAATGACAATGCAATTTAATAAAGATTATATAGTAACTAGTTGGAATTTCAAACTTATGGTGGTTAGTCCAGACTGGCAGTGCCCACTTATTATTCCGTCCCCACAAACAAAGGCATTCTAAAGGGAAACTATAGTGCTAGGAATAAAAAGTTGCTACTGGTTCTTCATCTGTTATTACATGCATATTTACTTAAACAATGCAAACTTGTATCCCACCACTAAGTTCACCTTGGTGAACTTAGTGGTGGGATATGAATTCATTCTCTAAATCAGTGGTTCCCAAATCAGTCCTTACACCTCTCCTACCAGTCCAGGATTAAGGGATTACCCAGTTGTGTCTAATGTGTTTTTTTTTCCTAAAACTTTTTAACCAACTGGGTAATCCCTAAATCCTGGACTGGTGTGGAAACCAAATTCTTCTTGAAACGTCAACAATTATTTTCAGCCAACCTTCTTTGTGCTGCATTGGTACGATTGGCTCACAGTTAGTATAACTATTTATTAATTTATTAAAGTAGTCTTTTTGAACAAATTTCAATATACACTGCCTCGATAGTCACACTGATTCCATTCTGTTAGAATCCAAGTTGGACTTTAACTTCATATGAGAGAGATATTACCAAGGTACAACTGAAATCAGAAGACAAGGTAAACAATAACTATGTTAGAGTCACAATGTTTCCCTACAAACATGCCACACAGTAAATAAACCTCTTCAATATCATTAGCATTTATATTTGGTAGAACACTGAACAGTATTATGCTATAATTAAAGTCACAAAAAAGTTAACTTCCCGCAAATGTAAATGTTAATTGATTTATTGTGTTCTCAAGTGTACAAAAACACTTGAGAACATCCTGGAATTCTTGCATTTACAGGTCCAAATTAAAGTAACACCCTACCCTTCTAACACCACCCATACTTCTGTGGTTGTCTGTAAGGTGTGCAATTTTAATGCCCTGAGTATATTAGAAAATAACAATAAAGTATGTTGGGTTAACCCCTCCTTTATTCACACTATAAATTATTTTTTGAAATTGCATGTATTTCATGTTTAACTGTTGTTTTCTCACTGTAGGAATGGTATGCTCTTTGAAATATCCTTTACTGTTTGGAAGTGGGAAGGCTGTATTTTCAGAACATCTACAAACATTTAATTGGTGCAATCGGCTCCTAACAGAGAAATGCATTTTTCTACAATCTGGGAAACATTAATGGAGTATAAATGAAGGATAAGTGATGCTTTATGGGCTAAATTTTATCTTTGAAAGCAAATGAAAGTTGCAAAAACATGTATAAATGATTTTGGTGGCATAATGGTTAAGAAACCATTATATTGCATACATAATGTTTTGCATGTTAAAATAAATAAATAAATTAGGCAAAAAAAAAGATAAAATAAATTAGCCTTGGAGACAAGACATTTATTCACAATCTGTAAAACTCAAACAAGACAGAAGCTATTATAAAAGTTCAAGCTGTCTTGCTAAAGTTCATTGCAAATTTGTGACATCAATAAATGTGTTTGCAATATTTCTTGATTTGCATATGAAAGTAAATCTTGGTAACAAACATATTGTGTATTGTAGTCTTGTTTTTTGACAGAAATATATTTTGAGGGGCTGCTACCCCAAAAAATGTTTTGGGGTAAAAAAAAAAAAAAGTCAAACACAACTATTTTTGGTAAATTGATGAAAATTAAGGAAAATTATTTAAAAAAAATATTTAATATAATGTACTGATGATTGCAAATATACTGATAAATTAAAATGAAAGGATAACTTAATGCTTGTATGACAAAATGATCAATGTGGTTTGACAGTTATCATGTCAAGAAATTGAAGCGATGAAGGATCCATGTTAATATTATTTGTGCCTTGCGCTATAAGTAATTATCGAGTTGAAGCGTGTGAAAAATAAAGACCAACAAACTTGTCTGGCAGTTAACATTTTCATGTATCCACTATAGGACATGTTTTTATGATATGTTATAGTAGTAACAGAAATGGAAGAACCATCATGTAAATAGTTCCATTCCTTTAGGTTAAGGACAATGGCTAATAGCTTTCTGTCTACTATGATTGCTCACGTATTGCTCCAACTCCAGATTCGGATGCGTCTATTGCCAAAACAAAAGGAAGAGAAGGATATCGATGTACCAGAATGGGAGCTGAAGCAAATGCTGCCTTTAAAGTGTCAAAAGCAACCTGTGGCTCTGGAGTCCATCTTTTAATCTGTGTACCATTTTACGTCATTTTAGTAATGGGAGGAAGGATCAAAGAAAACCCTTTGATAATTTTCAATTTTGTAAAGGATGGCTTTTAATTTCTTTGGATACATTTGGAACCCAGATACAGATATGATATAACCTAGGAAATTCACCTTTTGTTGACCAAATAGGCATATTTCTAGTTTGCAATACAACCAATTACTCAATAACAATACGTAATTGTTAATTATAATACATAATGACCATATCTTCTTTTAAATGGTGTGTCCCATTTATCACTCTTTCTGATCCTTGCTAAATTACATGCAGCACATACATCTAGTTTGGTAGATACTCTACAACCCTTCAGTCTGTCAAACAGTTATGTAATCAGAGGGACAGGGTAAAGGTTCTGTACAGTAATCTTGTGTAGGCCACAATAATCAATACAAGGCCATAAGATCCCCTTCATTTTTTGGAAACAAATACAAATCCTGCTCCAGCTGGAGATGAAGATCTTCAAATGAATCCTTTCAGCAGGTTCTCTTTAATGTATTCTTCCAAAACCTGATTCTCCTTAACAGAGAGAGAATACACTGAACCTCTGGGTGGCATAGTTTCAGGAGGTAAGTGAATTGCATAATCATAAAATCTAAGGTAATTTATAAGCCTTTTTTTGTTTTTTTAAAGACCTCCTTTAATACAATTATGGCCTTCTGGTTCCTCTGTTGATAAAGGAGGTGAGGTAGGGACATTGATAAAACATAGCGGTTTGACCTTAGTAAAGCAATCTTCAATAGAGGATAGTGATTTCCTGTCTATGATAGGATTCTTTTTAGACAACTACGGAAAACCCAAAACTATAGGAAAAGAAGGTGAAGAAATCAACCGTAATATAATCATTTTATTATGAACAACCCCAACCTTCATAAGAAGTGGAACACTTTCCTTAGTAATGGTGGTTCCTTTGAGTGGTTTACCATCTATGGCCTCTATGAAAACAAGGGGGAAGAGTCTGCGCTATGTAACAGAGATGTAAGCTACAACCCTAAAAGGGAATCCCTCAAGACCCTTGGTAAGGTAAAAGAAAAAAAAGGAGGAGGTAAGGGCTGCGCTGGTATACAAAGAATAGTACTCTAGAAATCAGACCAAATGGCCAGAATGAATAAACAGCAACAAAATAGACCTAGGTAAAATAGTCTCTATTAAAACACCATAAAAAAGTAGGTCAAGCAGAATCCATCCAAGTGTTAAAATATTCAGTAGAAATCAAATAATAAAATGTTCAATAAAAATCATAAAACCGTCTCACTGGTATATGGATAGGGTATGTGTACAATCCTCAGGAGTTGATCCGTCCGGGTTGTAGGTAATCCATATATGTGAAGATAAAAAACACGACAAACTTCCAATGGTGAAATATTGTAGCTCCAAAGGTAAAATAAATAAAAAGGAGGATAGTACACTCACATTTGGTGGAGCTAAGGCCAGCTCTGGGATTAAGGGTGCTTAGTGGTATAATCCCCGCTAAAGGATATACTGGAGAAGTGGGTCTGTCCGTCCGACTTTGGTTCCGTCGTACTCCACAGAATATATATAAAAACAGCAATAGTGCTCTCAGTTGGAAAAAGTAAATAAAATAGGTTAAATAAAATAAAATATACTTACAATGGTAGAGCAGAAAATACTGCTCTATTGACACAGCGCTGGTGGAATTATCCCCACCTATGGATTGCTTGAAACAGGATACAATTAAAATGCCAGGAAAATAATAAAAAAGTGTATATACAATAAAATAAGTATAAGATTGGTCCTATAAAAAAGGTAACCAAAAATAACTTTTTATTGCTTTAAAATACACAATTTAAAACCACCTCTATAGCCCAGGGTGTATCTTTCTCTAATAGGGAGAGACTATTTAAGAGTGACAGCTTTGTCAACAAAATCCTCTGCCACCCAAGACTCAATAAGGGCTAAGGTATGTACCTCTCTTTCCTCCTATTTTAAGGTTGTAACTAGGAGAAGCTGTTTTTTGGATATTATAGTCATGGAGGACTTATTTAAAATACCCAAGGCTTAAGGTCCGGTGGACCTTAGGCTCTGGAGTTTTTCAGCTTTTCTGAACAAGATCGGGGGAGATGAACCCTCTTTCCACAATACATACATTGTACATCTATGCAATATTTCTGCTTCAGACAATCTTGTCATACCTGAAAGGCCCAAAATATTATATAAGTGAACAATAACCTATATATATTACCTACATAAAGTGTAGAGTGCTTAGCTTTGAATAAACCAGTGTATATAATATATAGGAATAAATCTCACACACAAAATATAAGATGAAAAAGAAATGTGCACAGTGGCCATTGGCCTGGAGTCTGGATAATTGGGCAGGAAGCTCAAAAGCAGCGGTCTGCCGGATTGGAGCAACAGTTGATTGGCGGACCAGCAAGTTAAGAGCAGAAGTGTTATAAATAATTTTCAGTCCCCCAACATTGTATCTGATATTAAGCATGTGCAGATATATCCCAGTACCTTAAAAAGATACAAAAGACTACATTAAGTAACACTTATATTTATTCACAAAAGACACAAACTAAAAGCTCTTACATTTTGCAGATGTGAATCATATTTCTATACTTCACAGAATGAGCATATGAAATAAAGCACTCCTCTGTTCCTATGGGTATCCAAAGATGCAAACTCTCAAAGTCGAAGTTGGAGCATGGAAGACTGCAGGATGCAAATTGGAATTACTGTTTAATTAGGGATAGTGCCTGGTGGTAAACCATCAAGCAGGTGCCTCATCAACGTGTTTTGCCTACACAACTGTGTTTTTAATATTGGATATATTTGTAATGGATCCTGTATTGAGAATATCTAAACTTTAAACAAGAATGTATCCTGTCTTATCCTAATATGGGAGTTATATTGAAACACACACACTCATCCCTAGCTTCCTGGTGCTTTATTATGACATACAATGACTTGGACCCCTCCCATTAGTCTCATTTTATAGTGTCAGCCCATATGTCACTTTGTTGATGATGTATACACACTTGTGACATCATGTTCCCCTAGAACCAATCACAACCCAGTATAGGATATATATGCTTCCTGGTTTTCCTTGTTTCTTTGCCCTGTCATGGTTATTGTTACCTGAGAGTGTGTTTATACTGTGTATTGGATTTCCTGTTTTCTGACCTTGGCTTGTTTGACTATTCTTGCTCTCTGTTATCCTGATCTTGGCCAGGCTATAGATTCCGTGTATTTCTGTTATCCTCACTTCAGCCTGTCTCTCGTTTATTCTCTGTCTGATTGCAGAAATTTTTCATATATCTGTCTTAGGCACTTACCCGGCCACTCTATGGACCGGTACGTGTTTACTGTTTTTTTTAGGTTTGCGTGTTAGGGTAACTCTATTCCTGACAATAGCCCAGATATGTTTGTCAAAATGTTGTTGTTGGTTCTTATTTTGTTGTTCAATTATTTGTACACCATGAACAGAATGAAGTATGAAACTGAATTGAGTGTGGTATTAATGTTAATTTTGGTATACATAAAATTCACATATGATTGATATATTTTTGTATACATCCTAATAACAAACCATGTTTTTTTATGCCTTAGATAGTGGCAAAAAAGGGTAAAAAATTAGTCTGTCCCACAATATATTTTTTAGGCCGTAATACATTTTTCTGTAGCGCACAAATCTATTTATAATAATAATAATACTCTTTATATACATTCATAAAAAGGAATGCGAAATGCTAACAAGTGAATATTATACTTTAATAATCTATTTTAATATTTGGTTACCCAATGCAAATGTCCAGTGCTTGATGTTAATTAATGAATATTACCACTAATATTTTCACCTTAATAATTATTTGTAAATCTGTAGGTATGGAGTTTAGTATTTTAAGCCTTTTACTAAGAAAAGATAAAACTTAATTATCCTGAGATAAAAAAGCTATTCTTTACAAATTGAGCTCAATGTTGTAATCCATAGATTAAATGAGCTAAAATTTAATTGTTAAATTATTCCCTTAAAACTCTACATGTAAAGATTATCTTTATCTATGTTCGAAAGCTTAGACAAGATGTCAAATCTTTAAGAGTAGATTAAACATGACAAATTCAACACAACTTAAAAAAACAGAGGATTAACTTAAGGTCAAAACTTTTATGACTATAGATACAGATTCTCTTTCTACAAATATGCAAATCTAAAGAAGAGAGTGATAGGTAAGATAAAAACATTTTTTTTTTAAATTCCAGTATCCCAGCAAACGTATAAACTAAAAAAAATATTGACAATCACCTGCTCATTCTACAAAGACAAACCAAAATGGCGCATATTTCCCATAAGTCCTAGCATGTGGGGTTTTGATATTGTAAGGTTAAGAAGTTGCATATGTAGCCAAACATACTCCGTGTTGGTGTTCCTCATCTGTATGCCAGAGGCATAAATATAAAGAATATTGAAGCCAAATCTAAAATAGAAAAAAAAAATACATCGTCAAATATATATATTTATTAGCTAGTTATTGTATTCTGGTTTGTTTTCTGGGGGTACAGTATAACAATACCCTTGCCTCAGCAGCCTGGAATATTTCCTAACAGTAAATATTGTCCCATCATCTTTACGCTGTAAATACTTTAATTTCAGAAGCGTTAGTAAATTGTCCGCCCACATTAAAAGTGAAATAGATATCCATACTCCTGTTTGATAATACAAGTGTTGATGTTGTTATTTGGGCAATAACTTTAATTGTATTTCAGCAGGCAGAAGGCAATTAAAAAACAAATTATCGAGAAGGAGCGTGTCTTGTACAGACTATTTGCCCTGAAGCCAAGCCAAGAGTGAATTAATCTCTTTGCATTCTAATGTATAGATGAATGCATCGCTCTGTAACTCTCATTACAAGGACAATCTTAACAATAGGAACTTACATTAAAATTGCTCTATGCAGAAAAAAGTATTTAATGGGGCCACTCCTAATTGTTTGTTACCGAGAGTGTATGCCACATGCCTTATTCATTTTCTATTCTGAATGGGTGGACAAAAGCCCTATAGTGATGCCAGTTTTGAAAAATGTATTATTAAAAGAATGCTTGGCTGACAAACACTTGAGACATTATTTTCTGTTTACAGAGCCAGAGAGCCAATTCATTTACAGATTCTATGCCAAACACAGCAAAATTAATAAGAGATAATAATATAAATGTGCTATATAGCCAGGTTGAAGGGGCCATGCTGGCACCATAACCATCTCATCTTTTTGAAGTGGTTATGGTTTCAGGACATTGTGTAGCTTTACATTTCTCAAACTGACAAAGTGGATCAGCTGGTAGTTTCACCTACAAGCCCTAACAGTAAGAGAGCAAGGATTGCCCACTTCCAGGCTTGCATACCATCTCATTCAAGTGAGTTAGTATATATCTGCTGATTTGGAGAGACTTGCAGGTTGAAGGTGCAAGTATATAGACTGCCAATCTCTCTGATGACTGGTGTTGTACATGGCTGTGCATTTATCACATAGACAGGAACAATATTTGTCTTTGTAAGGAGCAATAGGGAAAATCAAAGTTAAGGTACCGGAATGGAATAGTGGAATCAAAAGTGAGTCAAACCAGAATTCTTTATTTGGATGGGACAGAGCAAATAACACATAACCATGTTCTTGCATGGTGTAAGGGAAGTGGACGGGTTATACAGAGTGCTTATACTTGGTGTTTATTTGCTCTTGTATCTGTGAATGGCTGCAGGTTTACTCTAAGCAACACACAGATCATGCATGGCACATGTAGCATATGTGTGCTGGCGTTGCTAGGCAATGTGACATTATAACATCTGCATTGGAGCATCATTTTTTACCACCCCAGTGAATCCTGTACATCGGATGGGGAATTATGCTGTCTTAGATCCTGATTCTCATTGAAAAGCATAATTCTGTTTCCCACTTTATAATATAACTTTATAATGTAAGACACTTAAAAGTGCAAAGTTTAGCAGAAAAAAATTAACATACTGAGATGCTTCTGGGAATACGAGGAGAGTGAATGTGAACATTTCCTTTGATTCAGTTTAAAAATGTTCAGCTCAAAATGTCAGTTTTAAATGAGTTAATCAATATAGTGACACTGAAATGTTGCTGCACGTAAAAGCAGATTCTTTTGGTCTGTCTCGATCTTGTTCAAAACGATTCATACCTCCCAACTTTTAACTAGACAAAGGGGGTTAATTTTAGGGGTGTGAAGGGGGGGTAAGGCTGTTCTGAGACATTTTAGGTGTCTTACTTAATTCAACAAAAATCCAATTTAGAACAAAAAAAATGTTTCTTATTTACACAGACATATTTCTAAATACATTTATTGTAGATTTAAGACGTTGTAGCTGTAAGAGAATTTATTGCTGTGGAGCTCTGATATAAATTTAAACATGCCAACAATATTGAAAACTGTGGGAAATTAGGAATAAAAAGAGTGAGGGATTTTGTTTTGAGGGCACAAAATAGGAATTAATAAATAGAGACAGCTGTGAGGTTGGTATGGCTTACCTGATTTTAGAGCATCTTGAACCGATTAAACTGCCTCATTGTTTCCCATGGTTGCAACCAAAAGATCCAAGGCTTGTACTATGGAAATTCGCACCACCATATTGTGGGTGTTTTGACCACGAATGTCACTCTATTCATTAGTAAATCACCTATGTATTGCAATTCAAATGCCTCTGAACAAAGCAACATCGAGCAACTGAAGTATAGCATTTACCCTTCCCTGATTTGTGTTATTATCATTCGAGTGATAAATCAAACAGAGAATTCTTGTACATTAAATATGATTTTCTCTACACTAATGTTATTCAAGTCTTCTTTGCCGTACTAATATGTTTATCTTCTATTAAAAAGTGTATTTGATTAGATCATATTGTTTTTCTCTTAAAAATAAACGAACGATCTCCTGACATGTGAACGTTCCCATTTTCCAAATTGGTAGTTTTAGAGACCAGGGAATATTTCAGTTTATTAGTTCCAGCTTTTGAACAGTACTAGAAAGGAAGCAGATAGTGTCCTTGATGATTTGCCAACAAGTCAAAACAGCATTCCCCATCTCATAATCCCTGTCAGTGGCTTCATTTCCTTTGAAATGTCATGGGGCTTGCTCTTAGCATTATGCATTTTACGAGACCCAGTAATACCAGCAGCCTATCAGCAAAACAACATCCATCTGCATAGGTTGAATAATTTTGTTGTTTCTTTCATTTTTTTTTTCCTATAAGATTTGAAAATTGCCAAGAAGAACAATAAAATGATAAAAATCTATATCTGTCCCTCGTGGGGTATTTGCTATAATGGTAGCTTGTGGCTGCAAACTAAGAAGTTTTGCAATAAAATTTAATTTCTACCGCAATTTTCTTTTGCATCAAGCAATATTATTTTTATTTCTTAAAGTAGAGATAAATGGTAGTATCTCCTCATTTACATAGGTATGCATCTTAAGGGTACTCTCACATGAACATGACCTATTGTACTAATTTCCAGTTTGAATAATAATTAACAGATAGTCCTACGGGCAAGAAAAAAAAATGTTTTATGTGCAGCCGGAAGAAGACAATGTAAAAAAAAAACAAAAAAAAAACTTGAATTTACCTTTAGGTATAATTGAAATGAGTAGTCTGGTCACTTTGGTACAGACTACAAAATCACAGCATATACCTGTGTTTAACAGATTATAGGGGAAAGATGTATCAATGTGTAACAGATGACCTTGGACTGCCTACAATAACCCCAGCTACTACAAATTTTGTAAAGAAAGAAAATAAAAGGAAAGAAAAAAAGAAGAGAAAAGGAATCGAAAGTACCAAGCATGGTTCTTATTCCCATGTTTTCTCCAATTTTCTCCCCCTCACTCATGTCTATGTACCATTGGTGGTGTCTAGTGATGTCCCGAATTGTTAGCTGGCGAATAGTTCCTGGCGAACATCGCTTGTTCGCGTTCACCACGGACGGCGAACACATTTGCTGTTCGGTCCGCCCCCTATTCGTCATCATTGAGTAAGCATTGACCCTGCCTGTACCTCACAGTCAGCAGACACATTCCAGCCAATCAGCAGCAGACCCTCCCTCCCAGACCCTCCCACCTCCTGGACAGCATCCATTTTACATTCATTGTGAAGCTGCATTCTTAGTGAGAGTAGGGACAGTGTAGCTGCTGCTGATTTGATAGGGAAATTGATAGGTAGGCTAGTGTATTCAGTGTCCACTGATCTCTGCTGTAAGGACAGCACCCCAAAAAGCCCTTTTTAGGGCTAGAACATCAGTCTGCTTTTTTTTTTGTGTAATGTAATTGCAGTTGCCTGCCTGCCAGCCTGTGTGTCAGGCTCACAGCATATACTGTGCCCACTTGCCCAGTGCCACCATTCACTCACTGGTGTCACAATAGCTTGCATTTAAAAAAACAACAACTTTTTTGACTGTAATATAATAGCAGTCAGTTTCCTTCACTAGTGTGCGTTTCAGGGCCTGCCCAGTGCCACCACTCACTGGTGTCACAATAGCTTGCATTTAACAAAAAAAAACTTTTTGGACTGTAATATAATAGCAGTCAGTTTCCTTCACGAGTGTGCGTTTCAGGGCCTGCCCAGTGCCACCACTCACTCATATCTGGTGTCCCAATAGCTTGCATTTAAAAAAACAAAACTTTTTGGACTGTAATATAATAGCAGTCAGTTTCCTTCATGAGTGTGCATTTCAGGGCCTGCCCAGTGCCACCACTCACTAATATCTGGTGTCCCAATAGCTTGCATTTAAAAAAACTAAACTTTTTGGACTGTAATATAATAGCAGTCAGTTTCCTTCACGAGTGTGCATTTCAGGGTCTGCCAGGGCACAGTGTCACACCAGTGCCACTCATATCTGTTACAGTGTTATATCTGTCACAGTAGCTTGCACGCATAGTACCACTAATTTAAAAAAAAAATGACAGGCAGAGGCAGGCCACCCCGCAGGGGCCGTCGTGGTCTTGGTGCTGTGATTCCCTTTGGCCCTAGAATAATGCTCAGTGTTCAGAGGCCACGTACCCTGAACTTGAAAAGTTCTGAGGACATAGTTGACTGGCTAACACAGGACACCCAATCTTCTACAGCTTCCACTCGGAACCTCGACGCACCATCCTCCTCCAGCTTAGCTTCGGGCACCTCTCAAGTTACCACTCGCCCGCCTGCCGCCACCACCAACACTAGCACCACAGCCTCTTCACTTGATCTGTCAGAGGAGTTATTTACACATCAGTTGGAAGAAATGAGTGATGCGCAACCATTATTGCCAGAGGATGTAGATAACAGGGATATGTCTCAGTCAGGCAGAATTACACACGTACGGTGTGATGATGATGATGTTGTACCCACTGCTGCTTCCTTTGCTGAGTTGTCAGATAAAAGTGAAGCGGTTGATGATGACGATGCGTCTGTGGATGTCACGTGGGTGCCCGCTAGAAGAGAAGAAGAACAGGGGGAAGTTCAGATGGGGAGACAGAGAGGGGGAGGAGGAGACGAGTTGGAAGCAGGGGGTCGTCGCAAGGAGCTAGTGGCACAGTCAGACAGCATGCATCGGCACCCGGGGTCAGCCAGACAGCATGCATCGGCACCCGGGGTCAGCCAGACAGCACGCCAATCAACGCATGCTGTTGCCACCACCAGAATGCCGTCATTGCAGAGCTCATCAGTGTGGCATTTTTTGTGTGTGTCTGCCTCTGACATTTGCAACCTGTGCCAAAAGAAACTGAGTCGTGGGAAGACCAACACCCACCTAGGTACAACTGCTTTGCAAAGGCACATGATCGCACATCACAAACGCCTATGGGATCAACACATGAGTACAAGCAGCACTCAAACTCAAAGCTGCCATCCTCCTCCTGGTCCAGCATCTTCAGTCACTTTAACCACTGCTGTCCTCCTTGCCCCTTCTCAACCATCCGCCCCTCCAACTCTCGCCTTGAGCAGTTCCTGCTCATCTGCCCACAGTCAGGTGTCTGTCAAGGACATGTTTGAGCGTAAGAAGCCAATGTCACCAAGTCACCCCCTTGCCCAGCATCTGAAAGCTGGCTTGTCCGAACTATTAGCCCGCCAGCTTTTACCATACAATCTGGTTGAGTCTGAGGCATTTAAAAAATTTGTAGCTATTGGGACACCGCAGTGGAAGGTACCTGGCCGGAATTTCTTTTCACAAAAGGCAATCCCCAACCTGTACTCGATTGTGCAAAAGGAAGTCATGGCATGTCTGGCACACAGTGTTGGGGCAAGGGTCCATCTGACCACTGATACCTGGTCTGCAAAGCATGGTCAGGGCAGGTATATCATCTACACTGCGCATTGGGTAAACCTGCTTATGGCTGCCAAGCATGGAATGCGTGGCATTGCAGAGGAGTTGGTGACACCGCCACGACTCTCAGGCAAGCCTGCTGCCACCTCCTCTACTCCTCCTATTCCATCCTCTTCCATAACCTCCTTGGCTGAGTCCTCTTCTGCTGCTGCGTCTTGCTCCACATCAACGGCACCCCCCCCAGCTCCCCAGGTACTGTTCCACATCCCGGATACGGCAGTGTCACACCGTCTTGGGGTTGACCTGCCTGAAAGCAGAGAGTTACACCGGACCAGCACTCCTGTCCGCCCTGAATGCACAGGTGGATCAGTGGCTGACTCCGCACCAACTGGAGATTGGCAAAGTGGTTTGTGACAACGGAAGAAATTTGTTGGCGGCATTGCATTTGGGCAAGTTGACACATGTGCCGTGCATGACACATGTGTGTAATCTGATCGTACAACGCTTTGTGCATAAGTACCCAGGCTTACAGGACGTCCTTAAGCAGGCCAGGAAGGTGTGTGGTGTTCCTACACGGCCATGGCACACTTTTCCGATATCCAGTGGCGAAGCAACATGCCAGTGAGGCGCTTGATTTGCGACTGTCAGGGTACCTGTAGTCTCTACCCCTGAGACGGGTAGAGACTTAGACGTTTTTCCATCCAGACGGCATGATTCTCCCGTTCCTCGCGGTCCCCTCGCGCATGTAAACGCCGGCCGCGAGAGAACTATGCCTTTTTGTAAGGTGACGCTCAATAGTCGACGTCATGACGCTATTCTAGCCCGACCTGTCAGTCAAATCCCGGACACGAATCAGGTCTCGGCGGAGGCGTGATTAGTCTCTAGAACCAGGGTATTTAAGGGAGCTCTCAGCATTTGCTCATTGCCCTGTCGTGGTTCTAGCCTGCCTAGTCACACAGTGCTCTTGTATTCTCTTGTCTTTTGGTTCTGACCCGGCTTTGTTATTACTTACCTGTCTTCTCTGTTATCCTTGACCCGGCTTGTCTCTCGCTTACCTGTCTTCTCGTTCCCTCGACCTCGGCTTGTCCCTGACCATTCTATACGTAGTTTTACGTTAAGTCCGGCCATTCTAAGGTCCGGTATACGTATCTGCTACTCTTTGTACTCTGCGTGTTGGATCCCTGTCCCGATCCTGACATTACGACAGGGCCAATGGATCCTGCAGGTACAAACTGTCAGCTTGGTTCTCCTGATCCTAGGTTTGACGCCATGGATCATAGAATGGATCAGATGGCACTGGCACTACAGGCGTTACTATCACGTCCTAATAATCCACCTGAGGAGATGCGTAATACTTCTATTCCTCCTGTGAGTTCAGGGCTAGAGGTAGCCACTGTAGGTGCTTCTTCCCGAGTTACCCCACCTGTACGTTATGCTGGTTCTCCTGAAAGGTGTCGTGGCTTTTTGAACCAGATCAGTATCCATTTTGAGCTACAACCCCGTTCCTACCCTACTGATAGGGCAAAGGTGGGATTTATTATCACCTTACTCATTGAGAAGGCTCTGAGATGGGCTAATCCCTTGTGGGAGAATGATAATCCATTAGTCTATAACCATAATGCCTTTGTAGCTGCTTTTAGAAGAACTTTTGACCCCCCTGGCAGAAAGGTCAATGCAGCTAGATTACTGTTGCGCCTTAGACAAGAGAACCGAACACTTGTGGATTACGCACTAGAGTTCAGGTCTTTGGCGGCAGAGGTTAAGTGGAATGAACAGGCTTATATAGACGTATTTTTAAACGTATTATCCGATGTAATACTTGACGAGGTAGCGACGAGAGAGCTTCCCGAGAATTTGGAGGACTTAATTTCCTTTATCTCTCGCATTGACGAACGTCTAAGAGAGAGGCAGAACACTCGAGATAGAACCGGTAGACCTTCCTTTAGACTAGCTCCTTCATTTCAAAGTCCTGAAACCAAAACTCCACAGTTTCCAGAACCTATGCAGATAGGCCTTACTCGCCTCTCAGAAGAGGAGAGACAGTACAGGAGAAGGGAGGGACTGTGTATGTATTGTGGAGTCAGAGGTCACTTACGTTTGAATTGTCCCAATCGCCCGGGAAACGCTCGCACCTAAGTTTCTCTAGAGGACAGGCCTTGGGTGTTTCTATTTTGTCCTCTACTCATAACTACAAAGAACACAGGCTTCTATTACCCGTCTCTTTAACTTGGGAGAAGGGAACTTTAGAGACTGTGGCATTGATAGACTCCGGAGCTGCTGAGAGCTTTATCGACCAAGTTTTTCTCACCAAACACGCTATCCCATCCCAGTTAAGGAGGACACCTTCGGCTGTTGAGGCCATAGATGGTAGACCTTTAGTTGAGCCTGTGATTTTCCAGGAGACCACACCTCTTAACTTAACTACTGGTATTCTACACAAGGAGGAGATATCTCTCATCTCCTTCTGTTCCCATAGTCCTGGGATACTCCTGGCTGAAGAGACATAACCCCATTATAGATTGGAAATCAGGGGAAATAGTCTCGTGGGGTCAGGGTTGTCAAGAGAGATGTTTAAAGAGAGTGTCACCCCTTTGTATTGTTAACACACTTAATAACTCTACCGACTCTACTAAAGTACAGATACCGTCCTTGTATCTAGATTTAAAGGCGGTATTTGACAAAGGAAAGGCTGATACCTTACCACCACACAGGCCTTTTGATTGCAAAATTAATTTACTTCCTGGTACTATGCCTCCAGGGGCCATGTATACCCTTTGTCTACGAATGAGAACTTAGTCTTAGAGGAGTATATTCGTGAGAACCTAGACAAAGGGTTCATTAGGAGATCCTCCTCCCCTGCTGGGGCTGGATTTTTTTTTGTTAAAAAGAAGGATGGTTCTTTAAGACCTTGCATTGACTACCGAGGTTTGAACAAGATAACCATTAGAAATGCCTATCCGATCCCCTTGATCACCCAGCTTTTTGATCGATTAAAGGGTTCCAAGATTTTCACTAAGTTAGACCTCAGAGGTGCTTATAACTTGGTGAGAATTCAGCAGGCACACGAGTGGAAGACTGCGTTCAATACTCGTTATGGGCACTATGAGTATACTGTAATGCCTTTTGGTCTCTGTAATGCCCCGGCGGTATTTCAGGATCTTATTAATGAAGTTCTTAGGGAGTTTCAGCATGACTGTGTTATTGTATACCTCGATGATATACTTATACATTCCAGGGATATTGAGACTCACCACGGACAGGTCAGAAGGGTTTTGCACAAACTTCTTCAACATGGCTTGTACTGCAAATTAGAGAAATGTAGCTTTGACCAATCCCAGACTACCTTTCTTGGTTACGTGATTTCTGGAGAGGGGTTTGAAATGGATCCGGAGAAACTCCAATCCATTTTAGATTGGCCTTTACCTAAGGGTCTCAAGGCCATTCAGAGATTTATTGGTTTCTCTAATTATTACAGACGTTTCATTAAGGGTTACTCCTCTATTATTGCTCCTATCACCAATATGACCAGACAAGGGGCAGACACTAAGAATTGGTCTACTGAAGCACTTCTGGCTTTTAAGACTCTCAAGGAGCTGTTTGCTTCCGCACCAATTTTAGTTCACCCTGATACTACTCTACCTTTCCTACTCGAAGTTGACGCTTCTGAGACGGGTATAGGTGCTATCCTGTCCCAAAGGTTGGGTGTGGATAAACCATTACATCCATGTGGGTATTTTTCCAAAAAATTATCGGGTACTGAGAGCAGATATGACATTGGTGACAGGGAACTCCTAGCGGTTATCATGGCTTTAAAGGAGTGGAGACATCTATTGGAGGGGACTTTGCATCCTGTTACCATTTTGACGGATCATAAAAACTTATCCTATATTGGGGAGGCTAAACGATTATCATCTAGACAGGCCCGTTGGTCTATATTCCTCACTCACTTCAATTACATACTCACATATAGGCCTGGTTCTAAGAATTCTAAAGCTGATGCCTTGTCTCGCCAACATGAACCTTCTGCCATATCTGAGCCGGTTTTATCCTCTATAGTACCTAAGTGTAAAATCATCGCTAACACAACTCTCAAAATCCATTCTCCGCTTCTGGATCAGATCAGGAGCTTGCAGCATCTGGCACCTAGACTGACTCCTGCATCTAGACACTTCGTTCCTCCTGAACTCCAACTGGAGCTCTTACAGTGTCTTCACGAGAGTAAGGTGGCTGGTCATCCGGGCGTTCGCAAAACATATTCCTTGATCTCTAAGGATTTCTGGTGGCCTTCTTTACGGAGGGATATTAAGGATTTTATCGGAGCCTGTGAGGTCTGTACTAAGACTAAACTACCTCATTCGCTTCCTTGTGGTCTCTTACATCCCCTGGAAGTTCCAGAAAAACCTTGGTCCTGTTTGGCGATGGATTTTATTGTGGATTTGCCTGTTTCGAAAAAGCACACTGTTATTCTCACAGTGGTGGATAGGTTTACCAAGATGGCTCATTTCGTGCCTTTACCTAAACTTCCGACTTCACCTGAATTAGCGGAGATTTTTGCTAAAGAGATCTTTCGCTTACATGGGATACCTTCCGAGATTACTTCTGATAGAGGTTCCCAGTTTGTTTCACGTTTCTGGAGATCATTCTTTTCTCAACTAGGCATTAAATTAAATTTTTCTTCTGCTTATCACCCTCAGTCTAACGGAGCCGCTGAACGTACCAATCAAAAGATTGAACAATATCTGCGTTGTTTTGTTTCTGAACACCAGGACGATTGGGTCGGTCTGATTCCTTGGGCAGAGTTCGCACACAATAATCTTGTTTGCGATTCAACTCGCTCTAGCCCCTTTTTTATGAATTATGGTTTTCATCCTTCCATTCTTCCGTCGGTTCCTTCTTCCCAGGGGGTACCGTCGGTTGATACTCATGTTGCCAATCTGAAGAAGTTGTGGGATCAGACTCGACAAATTCTCCTACATAATTCTATACTGTATAAAAAACACGCTGACAAACGCAGAAGGCCGGCTCCTAGTTTTGTCCCTGGTGATAGGGTATGGTTGAGTACTAGAAACATTCGTTTGAAAGTACCGTCTATGAAATTCGCTCCTCGCTACATTGGACCCTATAGGATCCTGAATCTAATTAATCCTGTTGCGTATCGCCTAGCGCTCCCCTCTGCCTTACGTATTCCTAATTCCTTTCATGTTTCCTTGCTAAAACCCCTGATCTGTAACAGATTCTCCTCCAAGGCCTCCTCTCCTCACTCTGTTCAGGTTGAGGGCCAGGAGGAGTACGAAATCAACTCCATCATCGATTCTCGAATCTCCCGGGGGAAAATTCAATACCTGGTTGCCTGGAAGGGATATGGTCCAGAAGAGAGGACCTGGGTACCACAGGAGGATGTCCATGCTCCTCGTCTTCGCAGGGCTTTTCATTCCCGCTTTCCATCTCGTCCCAGTTCCTTCCGCCCGGTGAGCGTTTCTGAGAGGGGGGGTACTGTCAGGGTACCTGTAGTCTCTACCCCTGAGACGGGTAGAGACTTAGACCTTTTTCCATCCAGACGGCATGATTCTCCCGTTCCTCGCGGTCCCCTCGCACATGTAAACGCCGGCCGCGAGAGAACTATGCCTTTTTGTAACGTGACGCTCAATAGTCGACGTCATGACGCTATTCTAGCCCGACCTGTCAGTCAAATCCCGGACACGAATCAGGTCTCGGCAGAGGCGTGATTAGTCTCTAGAATCAGGGTATTTAAGGGAGCTCTCAGCATTTGCTCATTGCCCTGTCGTGGTTCTAGCCTGCCTAGTCACACAGTGCTCTTGTATTCTCTTGTCTTTTGGTTCTGACCCGGCTTTGTTATTACTTACCTGTCTTCTCTGTTATCCTTGACCCGGCTTGTCTCTCGCTTACCTGTCTTCTCGTTCCCTCGACCTCGGCTTGTCCCTGACCATTCTATACTTAGTTTTACGTTAAGTCCGGCCATTCTAAGGTCCGGTATACGTATCTGCTACTCTTTGTACTCTGCGTGTTGGATCCCTGTCCCGATCCTGACAGCGACAGCCTGACAACTTGGAATTCAACACTCCTAATGTTTGACCGCCTACTCCAACAAGAAAAAGCCGTTAACGAGTATTTGTATGACCGGGGTGCTAGGACAGCCTCTGCGGAGCTGGGAATTTTTTTGCCACGTTACTGGATGCTCATGCACAATGCCTGTAGGCTCATGCATCCTTTTGAGGAGGTGACACACCTAGTCAGTCGCACTGAAGGCACCATCAGTGACATCATACCATTTGTTTTCTTCCTGGAGCGTGCCCTGCGAAGAGTGCTGGATAAGGCCATAGATGAGCGTGAAGAGGAAGAGTTGTGGTCACCATCACCACCAGAAACAGCCTTATCAGCATCGCTTGCTTGACCTGCGGCAACACTGGAAGAGGATTGTGAGGAAGAGGAGTCAGAGGAAGAATGTGGCTTAGAGGAGGAGGAGGAAGACCAACCACAACAGACATCCCAGGGTGCTCGTTTTCACCTATCTGGCACCTGTGGTGTTGTACGTGGCTGTGGGGAAGAGCATACCTTCAGAGAGATCACTGAGGATGAGGAACAGGACATGAGTAGCTCGGCATCTAACCTTGTGCAAATGGGGTCTTTCATGCTGTCGTGCCTGTTGAGGGACCCTCGTATAAAACGGCTGAAGAAGAATGACCTGTACTGGGTGTCCACGCTACTAGACCCCCGGTATAAGCAGAAAGTGCCTGAAATGTAACCGAATTATGGCAAGTCGGAAAGGATGCAGCAGTTCCAAAATCAATTAAAAAGTATGCTTTGCACAGCGTATAAGGGTGATGTCACAGCACAACGGGAATCTAACAGGGGAAGAGGTGAAAGTAATCCTCCTCCTCCCATGACCACGCCGGCAAGGACAGGACGCTTTACAGACGTGTTGTTGATGGAGGACATGCAGAGCTTTTTAAGTCCTACGCATCGCCACAGCCCTTCGGGGTCCACCCTCAGAGAATGACTCGACCGACAGGTAGCAGACTACCTCGCCTTAACTGCAGATATCGACACTCTGAGGAGCGATGAACCCCTTGACTACAGGGTGTGAAGGCTTGACCTGTGGCCTGAGCTATCCCGATTTGTGATAGAACTTCTGGCCTGCCCCGCTTCAAGTGTCCTGTCAGAAAGGAACTTCAGTGCAGCAGGAGGTATTGTCACTGAGAAGAGAAGTCGCCTAGGTCAAAAAAGTCTAGATTACCTCACCTTTATTAAGATGAATGAGGGATGGATCCTGAAGGGACTGACAGTGGGCGATACATTCGACTAAAAAAGGCCTGATGAGGGGGACAACTTAACACACCACTCCTATCTGGTGCCCCATATTTGAAGTAGGAGGACCGACCAAGCATCTTTTTCCATCTCCCGCTTCCTAAAATCGATGCCTTATATACACGTCCCCTGATAGGGGACGTAACAGGGATTAAACTGATAGGAATAGTACTACTTAACACACCACTCCTATCTGGTGGCACATTAGATTGCACGCGCAGTGCCCCAAATTTGAAGTAGGAGGACCGACCAAGCATCTTTTTCCATCTCCCACTTCCGAAAATCGATGCCTTATATACACGTCCCCTGATAGGGGACGTAACAGGGATTAAACTTATAAGAATAGTACTACTTAACACACCACTCCTATCTGGTGGCACATTAGATTGCACGCGCAGTGCCCCAAATTTGAAGTAGGTGGACCGACCAAGCATCTTTTTCCATCTCCCGCTTCCTGGGTGGAGGAAGAGAGACCTTCAATGACATCAGTGAGGACAAGGAACGGGACATGGCTAGCTTGGTATCCAACCTTGTGCAAATGGGGAGTTTGCAGTTGTGCAAATGGACTGTTTGCGGTTGTTTGCGGTGCGTTAAACAGGGAGTTTGGTCTGTCACTGTGAAGCGGGCGTAACCCTTACACTACCTGATCGATACAACATCATACCTGATGTTTTAAAGCACGTTATTCCAAACAATTTAGGAATGTTAGGTGATTTATGCCCTTTATGGATTCAAACCAGACTCTGCATCAACTATGTAATTTTCCATGGGAGTTTTGCCATGGATCCCCCTCTGGCATGCCACAGTCCAGGTGTTAGTCCCCTTGAAACAACTTTTCCATCACTATTGTGGCCAGAAAGAGTCCCTGTGGGTTTTAAAATTCACCTGCCCATTGAAGTCTATGGCGATTCGCCCGGTTCGCCCGTTCGCGAACATTTGCGGAAGTTCCGTTCGCCATTTGCAAACCGAAAATTTTATGTTCGCGAAATCACTAGTGGTGTCTTCAAGGAAATAACTGCATGCTGTTGTTTCCAAAATCTGGAACAGCTCAATGTTCTTTTGGGGAAACACTCCAAGCATTAGGGAAATGAGGTGTGGAGCTCCCAAGTGTCAGCCAGGTTCGACATTAGCTCATTAATAAGCTCTTCCTAGGAATGTGTATTTTGGAGACATTACAATTTCAACCATTATTTATACATGTGGAACCAGGTTAACTTCTCTGGAGTTATAACACGTGTGGGACTATCATGATTCACAATTATTGATGTGAATTAACAATGATTAACCCACCCTAAATTGTATAAGATGTCATTGTATGTTTAATTAACGTAGAGTTTGAAAAGTAAAGGACACACATTTGATAAGAGCTGAATATTTTTTGCATTCCCTAAAATAAAAAGTTGACAAAATTATCACCTGAGTTAACAATCTGCCATGTAGAGAGGTGAACAGTTTTACACTGCCTAGTAAAAGCTTCATATTGTGATTATTGTGATTATTTAGATGGAGCAAGGTCTGACTTCATGCGTTATCAAAGGTGGAGGAAAGATATCAATATAAATAACACTCTCAACAAATAACTTGAGAAATAATGCAAGCAAAATAGTGCTAGCACAAACGTCTTACATTACTGAATAAACACTACGCACTAATAGGATTATTCACCAAAATGAGAATTGTTGGGAATTCAAAGTGAACTCAAAGCACATTTTTAATTTAAAGCCAAACTATTTAAATTAAAATTAACATGTGGTGTACTTAGAAAAAATATATATATTTTCAAAAAACATTACCAAAAATTCTTATTGAGAAAAATAAAACAATACATGATATCCAATATAAAGCATCAAAGTGAGTGCATTATACAAGGTTGAGGTGTTAGACACATATTTGTCTGCCATATGTTTTTATCTTTTTATCCTTGTAATAGACTTTGGCATCAAGCGATTTATGACTAAATAATGAGTAAGCCTACTTTTCAGATGACAATATTTTCTTATTTTGACAGCATTACTTCAGCAAAATTAAATGTGAAATTTGGATTGTGAACAATTTCATAACTGTTGATCAAGATATCAAGGGCTCATGCTTGGTGATGAGGTCTGACTGTCAATATGAATGGACACACCAAATTGTAGCTTCTCTGTTCTAGCTCTACTATTATGCTTTATTGCCTAAACGTACCTTAGGCACAGACACCTGCTTGTGACTAGTTCATATGAGAGTGCCCATTTGTCTGGCATTGCACCGGCCTGAGTGATCCTCGCGATTCTGTGGTCTTGCTTAGTTACATACCTCTGGAGAAGCAGCTGATCTCCCAGATTGAAGAGGACTGTTTTTGAGGCATTCTGATTGCGCCCAATTACCCCCTTTTGGACTGGTGGGGGTTGTCCCAGTCTCCATTTGGAAAGCTTACCTTACCACTTCTTGCACGGTTTCACTTGGGTACTCCGAGTTCTCATGCCTGATCCAATACAGCCTCCTCATCAGCTCTACTGCACTACACAGTTGGAACAGTGGAATAGAGCTGGGAAGCAACATTTTGCATGAGATTTAAGTCATATACAAGAGCAAGGCATCTATCATTGAACACAAGTGCTCACCTTACAAGCTATCAAGTAGGCTGTGGGTACTGTCTCCGTCCAACACTCTCCCACTGGGTCAGGAACCCAGATGGAAGTTACTCCATGCGGCCATCTCCCATGTTATGGGACTTTCATGGGAGGGTGGGTTTGAAAAGGTAAGTTTTACATGTGTGTTAGCATGTCTGTGTGTGTGTGTGTGTTAGTGATCTCACCACCAGGAGCAAAGGGATCAGTGGACTATTGGCACCAGTTCTTAATAGTCTGGACCTATGAGAGTTGAAGTCTTAAGGCAGCCGTCCCCCCTCTATATTTTCATGACCCCCACCCACCGCACAGTAGGTCCCCCCCTCATTATTTTTATGGCCCCCACCCAACGCGCAGGGGTGGGGGCGGGGGGAGGACAGTAGGTCCCCCATTGTGATTTATGGCCCCCACCCACCGCGTAGGAGTGGGGGCCGGGGGGGGAGGACAGTAGGTCCCCCCTCTCATTATTTTTATGGCCCCCACCCACCGCGCAGGGGTGGGGGCAGGACAGTAGGTGTCCCCCCCAGTGTGTATCAGTATCCCTGAGGACAGGTGTCAATCCATATCTGCAAAGTGACCCTATGTAGGGGGAACAGTCCCTATTCTGCTCTGTGTCAGTGTGTATCAGGGATCCTTAGGATAGGTGTCAATCCATATCTGCCAAGTGACCCTATGTAGGGGGAACAGTCCCTATTCTGCTCTGTGTCAGTGTGTATCAGGGATCCTTAGGATAGGTGTCAATCCATATCTGCCAAGTGACCCTATGTAGGGGGAACAGTCCCTATTCTGCTCTGTGTCAGTGTGTATCAGGGATCCTTAGCATAGGTGTCAATCCATATCTGCCAAGTGACCCTATGTAGGGGGAACAGTCCCTATTCTGCTCTGTGTCTGTGTGTATCAGGGATCCTTAGGATAGGTGTCAATCCATATCTGCCAAGTGACCCTATGTAGGAGGAACAGTCCCTATTCTGCTCTGTGTCAGTGTCTGGGGGGAGTATCTGCAGTAAGTACATATGTGCAGGGGTTACACTTACATGTACCACAGCCCTATCATCCCTGGCTCTGGGTGAGAAAGGCTCTTCTTTGAGAGACACCGGTCAGGCAGCCAGATTCCAATAGTGGCAATCTTTTTAAGATAGTAGCTCACACAGACAGACCAGCCATTTGGTGCGACAAAGAAAGAAGAGTCTTTCTCACCCTGAGCCAGGGTTGATAAGGATCTGGTACATGTGAGTGTAACCCCCGCACATATGTACTAATATAATATTATATTATTTAATTATAAGGATTATCTGTTATTGGAGAAAAAGTGCCAGCGCTGAAGGGTTTCCCTTAAATGTTGTTTGAAAAAAAAGGGAATAATAGGAAAATCCTTAAATTCTAAAGTGCAAAGTCTTTTTACCACCTTCACAGTGGTGGATATAAAGTGTCAAAGTTAGTAACAATGTCTTTGGTGTTGTTGCCAAGAGTAAAAGTATACTTTATATCCTCAGTTCAATGTTCCTAAAAGGAAACTGCAAATGGGGTGGATTAAAAAAGTAATTTTATTTTGCTTGGTTAAAACCCTTTAGCACATGTAAAACTAGTGGTTTGATGAGCTGAGGAAAAAGGCCTTCATTCACGATTATTCACCGGTACCAGCAGAATCTTCCAGTGGTGAAAAGTTACAGCGTCCCTCCGTTTCGGATTTCAATACTGCTGCTTGAAGAAAGGATTTCAGACCGGTCCAGCTGCTCCGACGGAGTGGTAAAACTTTTCTATCTATACACTGCCCATCTGCATGGACTGGACTTTTCAGTAGTTATTTTAATATTTCTTGAACCACTATTTTCATATGTGCTAAAGTGTATTACCAGGCTTTTAACCAAGCAGAATAAAACTTCAGAGACCATTCAGCACTGACACCTTTTCTTTGAGAATTATCTTTTATGTGTTTAGCAGCTTAATATACTTTATCGCATATATACAGATTTTATTTTCATTACTTTTCATTACTGAATTTTTGCTACTCTTTTTTTATTGCATTGTTTTTACTTTATAAGTATTATCTGCACTAGTGCATTTGTTATATATATATATATATATATATATATATATATATATATTTTTTTTTTTATTTTTTTTTATTTTAAATTTACTACAAATTTAATGTTAAGTATGATTTGAGCACAGCACTTTTTTTGTTTTTTGGATGTTATTTGCCACTTTAGGTGATTGCTGGTTAAGTTTATCACAATATACATATTTTTATTTTATTTTATTTATATCTTAAAGCGCTATCCACATTTTGGGTTGTTTAT
Organism: Pelobates fuscus; assembly: GCF_036172605.1. Taxonomy (NCBI): domain Eukaryota; kingdom Metazoa; phylum Chordata; class Amphibia; order Anura; family Pelobatidae; genus Pelobates; species Pelobates fuscus. The sequence goes on from NC_086328.1 coordinate 27,795,868, forward strand.
GTCTTTGACATGTTTATTGTCTCAAGTGATACCTTATGCCACATTATATGTATTTATTTTCGCTTGACTATTATCCCTGTTAAAAAATGAGATATCGCTACTCTGTATTCCTTAAACATAGCTCTGTTATATCTTGGTTGTACACTGTTAATTAGATGTATACTTGCTTATATTGGGATACATATTACATGTATATCTAAAATAAAATTGATTGGGAAAAAAATAAAAAACATCAACAGTGCATATACTACTGCAAAGAAAAGTTCAAAGCATTTTCTCAGGTCTGTTATAAACTTAGAATTGAAGTTTATTATAATTTTGTGCGATTGTTCAGATTCCCAATTTTTGAACCGCCATATAAACCAATCATGAAATAAATTATTTGTGCAATGGATGAGCATGCTCTGTGCAACCACTCCGCACTGTGCTCTGCCCTCGAACATTGTGCTCTTCCAGCTTCTCAGTGAATCTTAGCCTGACACTGTCTCAGGAGCCAGACAAGAACATCACAGAGCAGAGTCAGCAGAAAAACAATCCGAGGATTGAGGGCTGGAGTGTCCCTAGGCCACAGCAATCAATGCCCGTGCCTATCAGTGCACTACAAAATATATACATAATTGGCCCATTTTCATTCTCTTCTGGTCCATCTGATTTTTTCTTCAGAATCTTTTTCAGGATATGAGATTCTAAGACATCAAACTGACACAATCAATAGTTCTGCTGTCCACCATTTGTTTTTCTCCTGGATGCAGTGGTTCAGCCGAAAATCAAACGAATGCAACAACAAGTATCATGTTTGTCTATTTACTTGATTGAATGTACATCATAATAAAAAATGAGATACTTTGGGTTTTGTACTTTTCTGAATTAGTCCCTGGGTACACAAGGTTTGAGAAACTAGTGCAACTCATTCCTTATTCACTCTGAATCTTAACTACTAAGACTAAGCTGCAAATAACAGTAAGTGGCTGTTATATCGTTTTAAAGCAAACTCCTTCAAGAATCAAGCTGTTCATGTTTGCAAACCACACAACCACCCTTAACCCAGCTGTTGCTTTATTGACACAATCTTCTTCTTTCCTACTGCTTGTAATTGAATCTCCCACAGCTTAATTGGAATTGGAATGACTGCATAACCTTATTTGAAATGTTTTAGGGAGTAGGTTCGAACTGCAACACTTACTTTTAAATATACAATTATATTAATAAATGCATTAAATGAGATCAGTAGCTCAGACGATTGTTTTTGTGTTATCTGTAGAGTAAATTACTAAAATGCTGATTAAGGAGGTTAAATCACAACATGCTCACTCGAGACCATTATTCATAATGAACTGATTGGACATTTTTGAAAATAAGTAAAGTTTAAATATGTTCTCACTAAATTTAAGTTAGGTTTAAAAGTAAAATAGAATGTGCATTTATCTTTGTTTGCATGTGTGTCCGTGTGTGTGCGTGTGTATGTGTGTGTGTGTGTGCGTGTGCGTGTGTGTGCGCTCAAGATCCTTATAGCATGTTCTGTAAATGTTACTTCCAGTCAAATGCTGCTGCTTTGATGATTAAGAAAAACATATTCTTTTCAGGTTTCCCCACTGCCCCCTTTATCCATTTTAAAAAGTGGTGATAACTGTATACAGCCAAATAAGGTACACTGAGTACAGGGGGGTAACCCCTAGTGGAAATGAGCAGTAAACTTGAGAATGGTGTACCTGAGACTGGGAGAGAACAACATGTGCCTGTACTACATAATAACCAGAAGGTATATGAAAATCTGAGGCACGAGTAAAAAGACCAAAGGTCAAAAAACAAAAAAATAATTTATTGTATAATAAATAGTATCATTAAGATAACAATAACCCAAATGTGCTGAATCAAAATACAAAGTGGAAAAATAATAAAAGCAAAAGGATACAGTACTAATTTGCTAAGAACACACGTATCAATGAAATGATATAAGATTCGATGAATATATCAAAAATTAAAATATGTTAAAGCAGTAAAAAGATCTGCCACTCTCCAAGTCTCAGGTACACCATTCTCAAGTTTACTGCCCACTTTTTAAATATAACACATGGATACATTTTCTCCATATGGCTTTTGCAGAAAATTAAGTAAAAAGAACTCAAATGAAAGAATACTATATATTGATTGTTATAAGTGTTGCAAATGCTTACAGCTGAATCCTGGCTATCTTTGTATACTTTTTATTTAAAATTATTTACAATGTAACATTCTTCATCTTTCACTGGGTAAGTATATTAGTACTTAGGCAATACTGTGCTTCGGAACTTCAGCACTTCAGCACTTCAGAACTTCGGCACTTCGACACTTCGGAATTTCGGTAATTTTGGAACTTTGGGACCTTGGCAATTCGGCAATTCGGACATTTGGAAGTACCCGAATGTCCGAATTGTCCGAAATTCGTCCGAATACATATTCGGACCTAAACGAATTGCACATGTCTAAATTCATATCACATTTTATGACCAATTTGTGCAGAATCCATATCATTCCAAAGGGTTCACATACTTTTTCTTGCAACTGTATATCGAGAAAGTTATGGTGGGGAAAATTGTGATGGAAAACCCCTTCCACCTGAAGTCAGTGGATTGTCAATACATGTATTTTGTTGTTAATGAGTTGCATTAAAAAATAAACAGCTGTCCATGAGTGGTTCACTTGAGTTGTGATTTTTTTAAACCTGTTATATACAGCATATATAAACTTCAAGGAATCCATACTTAAAATGGAATAGTGAGGCAAAAAGGTGATTCATTGTTGAACTAATTTGCATATGTCATCCCAGAATCCCTTGATGTAGTAACTTTACTTCAAATTTGAGATTTCTTTGGGAAAAGTCTCATGGCTTGACTGGTGTATGCAGATCTGTATTTAAAAATGTATAAATATACATATATATATATATATATATATATATATATATATATATATATATATATATATATATATATATATATATTTATATATATATATATATATATATATATATATATATAACAATAAGAAAGCACGGCACTCCTCCTCTATTTATCTATAGATCAAAACAATGCCTAGGTGCATTGTTCTGATCTATAGATAAATAGAGGAGGAGTGCCGTGCTTTCTTATTGTTATATATTTGTTTAAGTGCTAGCGTGGCACTTACATGAGCACCCCCGAATTTAAAAGAAAATTGCTTATCACCTAAACGGTGATTTCTAGCGAAATCAGGATCCATTCAATATGGAGGATTTTTTAAACCAGGCTGGAGCATTGGCAGAAACAGCAGAAAGTCTATCTATCTCAGAGGAACAAGCATTATCAGTACTATGGCCACGTAGCTCACAAGATCTTCCGCACATACATTCAGCAAAAGACCTATATAATGATTTATCTAGATTGAAGAAAAGAGAAGTGGACCTGGATTTACATGGGGTTTTCCTGTCCGACTACTACAGATCCAAACGTATACCAAGGGGATTTCGGATAAAAAACGCTCCAACCATAGGGAGACAGAATCCCAACTTCTGCAAAAAATGGATGAATATCTCAAATAAGTGTTCCCTTGACTGGATGATAATAGTAATCGAAGAGGTCGGGACAGAACTACTCCAGGTTAAAAAATCAATACAGGAATTCGAGTTGACCCATGTTACTGAATTGCAAGCTACGCCATCTACTGAGTTTATGCTAAAACTACAAGATGACATTCAAAAATACCAGAATGAACTTATCCGTTTCAAAAAGGTCAAAGTGGAGAAAGTAAACCATGATTACAAATTCCATCAGGTTTACCGGTGGTTAAGTGGATCAGAATCTAACACACGTAACCCCATCCCCAGATTTAGAACACGTATCAGGAAACCCGCTCTACAAACAGTGGACATCAGCTCGGGTGAATCAGCTTCGGATGGAGAAAGGCACACTGACCCTCAAGCAGAAAAACAAGCTCCTTTTTTAAAGGATGGAGGACATTTAAACGACCCACCACGACTAATCAATACAAAAGAACAAAACCGCAGAGACATAAGAGAAACATTAGACGGGGACAAAAGGGTTACAAGAAATATAGGAGCCATGGGAAAACCCCCCAGGCCCCGGAAATAACTTCCATATTTAACCTCTCAAACAAGACCTTAGATCAACACCATATCTCACTCCTACAGAAAGGACTTACATTTATACCAGTAGCCAAACCCAGGAAATTTGATATGGCTATTGATTTGTATAAATTACAGAGAACACTGTATAGTCATGAAGTAATGAAAAATGACACTTCTACTACAACACATATCTTTCCTAACCGACATAAGAAAGATATATATACCTCTAATCATTCAATTAAGACATTCATGCAGGTCGTGAGACATGAGATAGACCCGATTGTGATGACTCCACCGCACCATAGGGACAATCTATCAAAAGAAGAACACGCAGCACTAAAGGATTTGATACAGGACCCCACCATTACAGTTCGACCAGCGGATAAAGGTGGAGCCATAGTCATCCAAAACTATGAAGAATACAGGAAGGAAATCTTCCGACAGCTACACGATACGTCCACATACCTACCACTTACATTTAATCCAGTTTTAAAATTCCAAAAAAAGATTGAAACATTAATCGAGGAAGGATTGGCACATCGGTATCTTGATGAAAAAACAGCGAAGTTTTTGTTTGTTAAACACCCCAAACACCCGGTTATGTACACAGTACCAAAAATTCACAAAAACTCGGAGCAACCACCAGGCCGTCCTATTATATCGGCCAAAGCCGGATTAATCGAGCCGATAGCTCAATTCATCGATTATCACATTAACAATAGTGTGAAAAAATTACCAACATGCCTGAAGGATACACAACATTTTATTAGTCAAATACAAAACATCAATCTCACAAATAGAGAGACAATCTTGGCTACCCTTGATGTCCAAAGTCTTTATACAATAATCCCAAAAAAAGAAGGCATGGAAGCTATAACCGAGATTTTATCTAAAGATGACACATATAGCGGTCCGCATATCCCTTACCTAATGGAATGGCTAAATATCGCATTATCGTGCAATTACTTCAAATTTGAAGACATATTCTACCTACAAACATCTGGAACTGCCATGGGTGCAGCCATGGCACCAGCCTACGCCAATGGCTTTATGTATTGGTTCGAAGAGAAATACATCCTGCAGGAATATCAACCGTATATAGTAAAATATACCAGATTTGTGGATGACGTCTTCATAATATGGGAAGGCACCATTAGCACACTTGAAAAGATGGTCCAACAGATCAACAGTCTACCAACTCCGGTCAAGTTAACTCTAAATTGGAATGAGCATAGCATTGAATTTCTGGATGTGAGGATATATAAAAACGAAAATCGATTAGACTACACCTTGTTTAGGAAAACCACTGATCGAAACACACTATTAGCTGCTACTAGCTTTCATCCCCAACATGTGAAGGACTCACTCCCGATTTCACAATTTCTTCGGGTTATGAGATATAATAGCAACCCAGCTAATCGAGAGCAACAATTACAAGAAGTTTGGGATCGATTCCTAGTAAGAGGGTTTCACCCCCGTACGCTGGAAACAGCTAAAACCAATGCTTGGAACAAATTCAATCAGATTGACAAAGTAAAACCTAGGAAAAAGAATACCATTTTTCTGCCACTTACATTCAACACCGCTACTCCTGTGCTGAAAAAATGTATTTACAAACATTGGAACATGTTCCAGGTAGACCAAAATCTCCCTGAAAAATTCAAAACTAATCCCATCATTAGCTACAGACGAAACCGTAACCTAAGGGATTTACTAGTAAAAAATGATCCTCGTCAATGCTATGCCAAGATGACCACAATCCGGAAAAAAGGCTGTTTTAAATGCAGTGGCTGTGTCACATGCAGCCATATGTTGACCGGCGCTACATTTGCTCACCCTCACAGTGGAAAACGTATTCCTATTGATCACTATATCACCTGTATGACCACGCATGTGGTATATATGATTACATGTCCCTGTGGACTATCATACATTGGGAAGACCGACATGACGCTAAGAGACCGGATTCGGGGACACCGCTCGGCTATTACAACAGCTCATAGAGATCAAAGAACAGACAAACCAGTGGCCAAGCATTTTCTATCAGCTCAACATCATTTGCCCACCCTCCGGTTCATAGCGATCGATCATGTCCCGATTCCACCCCGAGGAGGAGATAGATCTAAGCTCCTACTTCAACGGGAGGCGTATTGGATCCATCATTTAAATACCGTGACCCCAAAAGGACTAAACGAACATCTGGTCCTCTCAATGTTTCTCTAAAATAATCCTCGATGAACTTTTTTGACACTGGTTTGATTTAACTGGACATTTTTATGTCTAATTTCTCTCAGACGGTTTTGATGGATATTTTTCTTTAATTTTTTCTAAGCTCTTTTTATTAACTCAATCTTTACTTTATTTGATTGTTTTGATTATATTACTTAAGTTTTTATGTCCATCCTTTAACCGCAGAAACAGTAGTAGAGAATCAGTAAAATGATTCCGAATACTTTGAGTATATATAGTCTAATATGATAGACATAGCTATTGGAAAAAGAGATACCGAATGCTCCACCTGATGTTGGAACTAAACTAGTATATATATATTGAACAAGGATATCGTGACCCTGATAACTGTTTTGAATAAGAACACAGTAAAGTAATCCATAGGATATAAAATCAGATGATAGAAAAAACAGGAGAGCGATTTACCCTATATAATACCTAGCATATAGTACATGTTGGTTTAAATTATTTTATTTTATTTGATATTGGAGTCTACTGCCCCCAGATATAATCGTTAAAGGCAACTGTTTTTCATGGTTTTAGAGTGCTCACTATTTACACTATTCATAGATATCACTTTCACTTAGGCACTATGGTTTATTATGTAAGCTCTACCGAGCTATATCTGGCTGCAAAGTGACTCTTTTCCTCCATAAATGGTGTTTTTCTCTGGGTGTGGGAGACCCGGGATTGTGTATCCAGTTGCTTAGCAACCCGGTCACATGTACATTTCTGCACATCACATGACAGCCTCTACATGGGCTTTTCACTTCCGGGTAGCTCTGTTTGTCAAATGCTGGATTTTTAGATTGTAAAACTGACACTGTTTGCTAGGTTGCTAAGGCAACCTAATCACATGCACATAGCTGATTGCACTCTCCACGTGGCTCTTTCACTTCCTGGGTTGTTCAGCCTGTTGCTAATCTGACCGTCTAATTGGTAAGTGTTATCATACACATATGTATAAATTGTTTGTATTTGCAATGCCTCACTGTGATCTTGATAAAGACCCCAGCAGGGTCGAAACGTCGATTTGTTCTGCACATGTAATGTATTCTATTTGATACAGTAAATACTTTTTTTCACTGAAGAGAAGACCCAGAGTGCTCCCTTTATTTTTGTATTCTATATATATATATATATATATATAAAGAGAGAGAGAGGTATTAATGTGTTGATTTTTTTTAACCAAATGGAGTTTGTGGCCTTGGAGCCATCGATGGATAACCCTGATTTCTTGAATTATACAATTCACCATTTTCAAGCAACGTTTATACAACTTTTTATGTTAACTAAAATGAATTGGCAGCATTAACATTTAGAAGTAAATTCTGCAGCTCAGACAAATGTAGTACACATCCTGATATCATACAGCATCTCTTGAGTAAAAAAAGTATAGCCACAAGCTTTAACATTTAATGATGTTCATCCAACTATCCAGATGCTACTACAGCAAATGTAGTGTATGCATGTTCCAGTGTCTGGCATCTGTCTCATTCGTAGCATTACTTGTCTATGGCCACATCTGTTCACTGCACTGCTGGAACACATAGAACAGAAGGGAGGTTTGCTGTCGAGATATATGATAACAGTGCCATATTCTGTTATGTCTGTTAAAGCAACTGGAATATTTTTAATATGTTTGATGTAATCCAGCAAAATGTCTTCAGCTAGCATAAAACAAATACATTTACTGAACTATTATAAACTAGTGTCAACAACGATCATACAAAATAATCTATGGATGTAAAACTTTAGGGTTAGAATTTTCTTTTTCTTGTACTTAGTATTACTTTACCTTTTTATGTTTTGCACTCCATCTAATACTTTACTCTTTTTTTTGCTTAAAAAGCCATCGCTTTAATTTATAGACATTTTGTGCACCAACAAAACTTTTATTCATTTTGTAACTTTTATATAAATAATTTGCTGTATTTATATTTAATTTGATATAGTATTTGCATGAATTAATGTTTTGTAGCATTCTGCATCTTAGCCTTTCTTCCTCTTTCCCATTCTAAAATACTTGACATATGCATAGTCGCCTTTCCAGCATATGCGTGATAAACCACCCCAAAAACCACAAATATTTGGATGCCTTTATTTGGGAAAATTATCACAGCTTTAATAATATATACATATAAGTAAAAATTATTTAAGGTCATTGTCACATTAACATAACATATCCCCCCATCTCCTTTAACAATACTACACCCGACAATGACCCACAACACAATAAGTAAAACCACATTATAATATATAATTAACATATAAACATAACCATTGCCACCGTGGGCATGACATAACCATTACCACTGAGGGCATAGTTACCAGTTTTCTTCCATGTAGGGGCATACCAAGATACACCCTACACACACCAGGTTCCGAGCTACCTACGAGCTCGAACCTACCAATACCCTTCCAAACCAAACTGTTATTAGAGAACCAAATTATTTTCCCTCAGAACAAACAACCTACACCCTAACTTCTCTATTCAACCCCCGCCGCCGTGACCAGACGGGACCTATAGACCAAATAAGGGAGGGAGGGACAAAACAGGTAAGTGAGGATTAATTAAGATGGCCCTTGACCTAAAATGGCCGCTATACATACTCCTCTAACACAGACTTCCAGCTATCTAGCCAGTCCCCATACATTAAACCCTCTCCTATGCCTGTCTCCAAGTCATTTCAAGGCCCATTCCCCTTAGCTGTGCTGCTCCATGTGCTAGATCCTTCTTGCTGGTCCCAAATGGATGTCACGATCTGATAAGCCCCTCTCTCTAGTTCTTTTTTAAAGCAGTGTTTCTCCAATAACACAGTTGAATATGTCATCATGAAGTACATCATTTATTTATGGGAGTTATAGTTCAGCTAGTAGCTTTTATAAGAAGAACTTAAAAATTGCACGTCCTAGAAATTCCTTATTTACGAAGAAGTGAGTGCTGTGAGCTATGCTTGTACATTTTTAATTCTGCTGTGCACAATACTGTTGTGAGCTATAGACGTCAACTAATGCTTGTTTCATTTAAAAATCTAAGCAAAGAGGGTTAAACAGTTTAAGCCCAATCTTTGCTTTGACCTAGTACAAGATTAAGCATTGTAACCAATTCAGAAACCACAGACCAGCATGAAAGGCTCCTGATTGGTTAAATTACTTCTTGGTGAAGGCAGAGCTTAAGAATGTGACTTGAAGAGAACCAATCATCTCCAGTCTCTTTAATATTGCTGAAGGATAACACTAGAAGTTAACTAAGCATTATAATTAGTTAAGGACCTTCAAAAGTCAAACAATGATACTTTCATGTAGAGACATCTTAGATTCAATATTAAATAATATTAATTTAAATACCATATTCATGTTAGGGGTGTTTACTACATGTTACAATATCTATAGTTTATTTTCTGCTACCATCCCTCTAAATGTATTTGTTATCCCGAGTAGTACCTGAGTAATGAAAATCATGATTTAATTATTTTATTATTGTTGCATAATTTTGTGGCAATCTAGTTGTCCAAAATTTAAAATGGCCTCTTTAATGTTTGTAGACTTTTCCGTAGCATTTGCGTTTCCGAGGTAAGCTCAACCTGCAGGTGGTGTTACACCTCGACTACTTCTTTGCCTTCTTTGTTTTGGTGCTGTTATGATTTAATAAATCAAATCCAGCATTCTCTAGAATCTTGTTTCAAGCCAAGCTCTGTGTCGTTATATTCAGTTGTGTATCAGTACTCTTTGACAAGTCCTGCTCCCACACTGCCATACTGCAGTAAAGATTTGGTGTCAGCACAGTTTTAAAATCAATTTATTTCAGTAGCAGCATCTGTCAAATCTTGTCAAATCACTCCAGTGTATAACTGGTGGTATCAATCTATGTATTCACATATATATATACAGAAAGAGAGAGATGAAGAGAAAAAAAGTGGAAAAGTACTGTGCCACATGATGTCATTATGCAAATGTAGCCTATAAAGAAAGCTTAAGACTGATGACCTAAGGAGAATCAATGGTGATGTCAAAGAGGGGAAGGTTTATAGCTGGACAATTCTCATAGGACGTGAATTACAGAACTTAAAATATTTGGCCCAAATAAAAAGAACAATCCTGTTAAAGCACACAGATAGCGTAGAAGTCTGATCTCCTTTCTGTTTGTCAGTCCGCATTCTGATTCCAGTTCTTTGAAGTCTGACTTCAATCAAATTGTCTATATGTGTCACATGATAACTGTTGCCCTCTAAATCCAACCTCATTTAAAATATATATTGCATGTAATCAGTGAGGGCAGACCAGCTTCTTCTCAGTTTCTAAAAAAAACGATCACAGTACACATCAGCCCCAATACATACAATAAAAACCAAAGAAATAAGTTACCTGCGCTCTCTCCCAAATCCCTATGCATATTTAAACAAGTGGATATAAAAGTTCTAAGCTAGTGCTCTGTTAGTTGCTGAATAGAACATATAGTAGTAACATGTATGTTATTAAAGTTAAATTAACAAAGCATAAGATACAAACTTCCAAAATAACACCTTTTCAGATAGGGGCTGTGTATCGAAGGCTGCATAAACAAAGTAATTTTACTCTGGAACAGCTGAGAAATAAGCAGTGACATTGCAAGAGTATGACGCTATTTTAGTGCTTGAAGCATGGGTTGGATACATCTCCTATAATACTTTACCAGCAATTTGTCTGTATGAACATTGTGGAAGATGTAGTCCACAGCATCTCAAGTTCCAAAGGTTACCTATTCCTGGGTTTGAGCATCCTTTAATTCAAACTCCTGGCTAAAAGTTCCATGTTTACACATAGATTGCCTATGCCTGGGACAAATGTTGTTCCTACAAATAAGCAGAACTAATCAAATTAAAAATTATACCATTGACCACTTGAAACATATGGCAGGGATTCCATGCAAAATACATGCTAAAACGAGTAGCAGTAGTAGTATCAATATAATGCTATATTAATATATTGAGTAAAATGAAAATCTCCTCTTCCCCATCCCATTTTTATTCTACAGAACTTTGTCTTGTGTAGATGTTCTCTGCAAAGTATCATATTACCATGAGAACTTGAGAACCCAACTCATTTGTTCTGTAGAGAATGAAAATATTTTGAGACTGTTAATTTAAAGGAAAGCTTTTTCTGCAGAGTGTAAAAAAATATTGAAAACTTTCTTTTAGGCAAAAGCTTTTTTTACCTACACAAATTAGGTGTCTATACACTAAATGCAGATTGTCAGCTTAATCCTATGTAACCATAATTTTATCAACATGAGATGAAGCCTAAACCTACCTAGAAACATTTGTGTAGTAGGGGGATTTAAATACCATTTGGTTGCAACTCTTATGTTATGTAATTATGTTTGAATTTGGTTAAGATAATTTGAAATGAATCTCACTACAGTAATGAGATCTGTTTGTAAATATTAGGAATTAATTCAGCTTACTTCTATTAGCATTTTGCTGTTAAATAGACACTTCATGCCCAAATAAAAAAAATCTCTGTTTAGTAGATATATTCAAATTAGAGCATGCATGCTTTTAATTATGTATTTTAAACAGGGGGTATATCTAAAACATCTTGTAAAAGCTGCAGATCTCTTGTCTGAGGCCTTTGCAAGCCCTCCCCTTCTTCCCCAGACTTACTTTTTTCTTCAGATCAGTCTTTCTATGGTGGTCCAATCACAGACTTCCCAGTGCAGCTCAATGAGAATGTTGCGGTCACCGGCCTGCTGCGTGGCACGGCCATGCCAGACCGAGCTTACCTGCTCGTCGGCGAGCCGGCAACCGCTACCCCAGGTCTTCTGGGCCTCGCGCCCAAATCAAAGATGGCGCTGACCGCGTGGTCGTGTCCATCTCTAGCTCCGCCTCCGAAAATTATTCTAACGAGCGCGTGACATCATGGCGTCAACGCACGCGCACATTCTGGGGTCAGAGGTCGCCCTCTGACCAATCAGAGCATAGAGAGGGAAATTTAAATCCCTAACTCACCCCAGTACCTTGCCCTGTCATGGTTTCCTGTTTCTGGTTTCCTGAGAGTGCTTTATCTTTGTGAATCTGATTTCCTGGTATCCTGATCTTGGCTTTTCCCTGGTTATTCTGAATTCTGGTTTCCCTGACTTGGCTTGTGTAACGGTATTGTATATTTTCTGGCTTCCTTGACCTCGGCTATCCCTTTGACCATTCTCTGTCTCTAGCGTATTAGTCCGGCCATTCTAAGGTCCGGTTTACACTCTGTCCTTTTATTTTCCTTTTCTCGTCTATGTATATGTTTACATAGTTTCTGCGTGTTGGACCACACTAGTAGTCGTGACAGAGAAGTCATGACCAGGCAGGTGCTCCAGGCAACGGGCTGTAACAAGGTTAATTAATAAAAGTGTCAATTTCTATTGAAATTTGCACTTCTTTTTAAAATGAAAAACACTTTACTAACCAAAGCTTTATTTTGTGGAGTATTACTTTAGTGCATACAGTGAACATCAGAGGAATTTCACATCAGAGGAATATGGGAGAGCTGAATGGACAAACCAGACCCCTACCTTGCTGAAATGTTGGTGGCTGATGGTTAGGGATCGGGCAGGGAATAGTGATGTTTACTTACCTGAGCCTGTCCCTTGCAGGCACTACCATCTTTATCCTCCACATCCTCTGCAGGGCATGGTGCTTCAGCTGTCAGAAGCGAATGTGTACCATGAGTTGTACTCTCATGCATGCCTGTGAGTGCAGCACTGAGATCTACGTGGGATCCCAAAAGCTTTTTTGCCTACAGCCGTCGCTGGTGATGGCAGGAGGATAGTTATAAGCTTGACAAAAGATAACTCCTCCTTTTGTCAAGCTTGTCAAGCATTGTCCCAACTTTGTCTCAGCATATCTTTTAAGTAGGTTGAAATTATAGTGAAAATCCAGCGCAATCAATGTGAGTATTTCATAAAGATTCTATTTTACTAATTTTGAAGGGGAGGGATGGGGTTACAGACCCACTTTCACTTTAATTTTCTTTATATTTTCAATACACATATAATAATAATAACAACATAAATATTCAAGTTGTGAGGTGTGACAACCACAAATTGTCACATATTAATACATTTAATATTGATTTATTTTATGGTATGAAGGTTTTGTAAGGATGGTGTACCTTAAGATTTATTACATTGAACAAAGTCATGGTCCCCACAGATGTATTTACAGAATAAACAAAAAAGTAATGCAAAATATAAAAACAAAACTTTGATTAAACCATGATAAAAAAAGATCTCTAAAGGACCCAAAGTACAGCTGACAATTCCATATGTATCAACATTGTGACTGCTGTTTTACATCCATTTATATGTAAGAACAAGGCTTCATGGCTTACTTTCAGTTACCATAGTTTTTTTATAGAGTTAATTATGACTGCCATCTGTTGTGAACGCAGTTTTGGAATGGTTTGGAATGTGACATTTAGGAAATTTTGTCTAACATTTTAGTTCAAAGCAAGCTAATTATATAGGTAGTTAATGTGGCTGATATGTTAAACTCCTCGTGCCCAGCACGCTTTCAATTGTTCTTTTTCTGTCTTTTCCTCTTCTCCACAATCCCTCTGTCAGTGTTCCCAAAAGTTCTGTCCTTGCTCCACTACTGCTCTCATTCCATACTGCCTCCCTTGATAAACTCATCACTCCTTTTGGCTTCATTCTTTGTGGATGACACACAACTCTATCTGTCCTCTCCTAAACTCTCACCATTTCTCTTCATGTCTCTTACTACATCTCTATTTCTAACTGCATGGCTGCTCATTTTCTTAAACTAAACCTGTCTAAAACAGAACTTCTCGTCTTTCTTCTCTCAAGTGTTGCTACTCCCATGTCTGGCTCAATCCCAGTTAATGGCAGCTCTACGTCAAAGGCTTGCTGCTTAGGTATTCTTTTTTACGCCAACCTCTCCTTCACCCCTCATGTACAGTCGCTTGCCAAATCCTGCCTCTTATATCCAAAAACATAGCTGGCACCTCACCCAATCTAATACTGGATGCAGCTAAAGTGCTTGTCCGTGCTGCTATCATCTCTCACCTTGAATGCTGCAATTCACTTTTCAGTGGTGTTACTCATTCCCTGCTTGACCTGTAAAAATCTATAATGTGTCTAGCAGCAAGGCTCATCTTCTGGTCCTCCAGCATCTCCCATGCCTCCCCTTTCTGTCAGTCCTTACAGTGACTTTACTGTAAGATTTAAGGCTTAGTTTTAAATTTGTGTGCTTGCTTAAAAATTGCTTCTCCTACCTATTTATCTACACTAATACACAAATATATCCCATCCAGGCCTCTATGCTGTGTCATTTAAAAAACTAAAGAAAAGAAAAACGTTACCTGCGCTTTCTCCTTAATCCCTATGTATATTTAGACAAATGGAGGTCATTTAGTTGCTCCAATGGCCATTGGAGGGAATGCCCGCCTGCCAACGTCAAGGCAGACCCCCCTAAGCGGGTCCTAACACTGACCCTTCAGCCTGCTTCCTTGAGCTTCTGGCAAAGATATCTCTAATGAGACAGAAAGGGGTATTTTTTATATACACCCCTATACTTATTAACCCTTAATAGGGAACACATGGGATGGGTAGCAGCATTGTAACCAGGCTGTGTGATACAAAGTAAATACAAATACAAAAATAGAGAAGTCCTGCGCTTAAGCAGCAAGGACTACAACACACATCAGCCCCAATATATAGTAAAAACCAAAGAAAAGAAAAACGTTACCTGCGCTTTCTCCTTAATCCCTATGTATATTTAGACAAATGGAGGTCATTTAGTTGCTCCAATGGCCATTGGAGGGAATGCCCGCCTGCCAACGTCAAGGCAGACCCCCCTAAGCGGGTCCTAACACTGACCCTTCAGCCTGCTTCCTTGAGCTTCTGGCAAAGATATCTCTAATGAGACAGAAAGGGGTATTTTTTATATACACCCCTATACTTATTAACCCTTAATAGGGAACACATGGGATGGGTAGCAGCATTGTAACCAGGCTGTGTGATACAAAGTAAATACAAATACAAAAAGAGAGAAGTCCTGCGCTTAAGCAGCAAGGACTACAACACACATCAGCCCCAATATATAGTAAAAACCAAAGAAAAGAAAAACGTTACCTGCGCTTTCTCCTTAATCCCTATGTATATTTAGACAAATGGAGGTCATTTAGTTGCTCCAATGGCCATTGGAGGGAATGCCCGCCTGCCAACATCAAGGCAGACCCCCCTAAGCGGGTCCTAACACTGACCCTTCAGCCTGCTTCCTTGAGCTTCTGGCAAAGATATCTCTAATGAGACAGAAAGGGGTATTTTTTATATACACCCCTATACTTATTAACCCTTAATAGGGAACACATGGGATGGGTAGCAGCATTGTAACCAGGCTGTGTGATACAAAGTAAATACAAATACAAAAAGAGAGAAGTCCTGCGCTTAAGCAGCAAGGACTACAACACACATCAGCCCCAATATATAGTAAAAACCAAAGAAAAGAAAAACGTTACCTGCGCTTTCTCCTTAATCCCTATGTATATTTAGACAAATGGAGGTCATTTAGTTGCTCCAATGGCCATTGGAGGGAATGCCCTCCTGCCAACGTCAAGGCAGACCCCCCTAAGCGGGTCCTAACACAGACCCTTCAGCCTGCTTCCTTGAGCTTCTGGCAAAGATATCTCTAATGAGACAGAAAGGGGTATTTTTTATATACACCCCTATACTTATTAACCCTTAATAGGGAACACATGGGATGGGTAGCAGCATTGTAACCAGGCTGTGTGATACAAAGTAAATACAAATACAAAAAGAGAAGTCCTGCGCTTAAGCAGCAAGGACTACAACACACATCAGCCCCAATATATAGTAAAAACCAAAGAAAAGAAAAACGTTACCTGCGCTTTCTCCTTAATCCCTATGTATATTTAGACAAATGGAGGTCATTTAGTTGCTCCAATGGCCATTGGAGGGAATGCCCGCCTGCCAACGTCAAGGCAGACCCCCCTAAGCGGGTCCTAACACTGACCCTTCAGCCTGCTTCCTTGAGCTTCTGGCAAAGATATCTCTAATGAGACAGAAAGGGGTATTTTTTATATACACCCCTATACTTATTAACCCTTAATAGGGAACGCATGGGATGGGTAGCAGCATTGTAACCAGGCTGTGTGATACAAAGTAAATACAAATACAAAAAGAGAGAAGTCCTGCGCTTAAGCAGCAAGGACTACAACACACATCAGCCCCAATATATAGTAAAAACCAAAGAAAAGAAAAACGTTACCTGCGCTTTCTCCTTAATCCCTATGTATATTTAGACAAATGGAGGTGTATTTGTATTTACTTTGTATCACACAGCCTGGTTACAATGCTGCTACCCATCCCATGTGTTCCCTATTAAGGGTTAATAAGTATAGGGGTGTATATAAAAAATACCCCTTTCTGTCTCATTAGAGATATCTTTGCCAGAAGCTCAAGGAAGCAGGCTGAAGGGTCAGTGTTAGGACCCGCTTAGGGGGGGTCTGCCTTGACGTTGGCAGGCGGGCATTCCCTCCAATGGCCATTGGAGCAACTAAATGACCTCCATTTGTCTAAATATACATAGGGATTAAGGAGAAAGTGCAGGTAACATTTTTCTTTTCTTTGGTTTTTACTATATATTGGGGCTGATGTGTGTTAGTCCTTGCTGCTTAAGCGCAGGACTTCTCTCTTTTTGTATTTGTATTTACTTTGTATCACACAGCCTGGTTACAATGCTGCTACCCATCCCATGTGTTCCCTATTAAGGGTTAATAAGTATAGGGGTGTATATAAAAAATACCCCTTTCTGTCTCATTAGAGATATCTTTGCCAGAAGCTCAAGGAAGCAGGCTGAAGGGTCAGTGTTAGGACCCGCTTAGGGGGGTCTGCCTTGATGTTGGCAGGCGGGCATTCCCTCCAATGGCCATTGGAGCAACTAAATGACCTCCATTTGTCTAAATATACATAGGGATTAACCCCTTAAGGACCAAACTTCTGGAATAAAAGGGAATCATGACATGTCACACATGTCATGTGTCCTTAAGGGGTTAAGGAGAAAGGGCAGGTTACATTTTTCTTTTCTTTGGTTTTTACTATATATTGGGGCTGATGTGTGTTGTAGTCCTTGCTGCTTAAGTGCAGGACTTCTCTCTTTTTGTATTTAAAAAACTAACCCTTCAATGTAAACTATGCATTCTAGTAATCTTCTTTTTCCCATGCTCAAATGCATCCTCCCCTTACCTCTTGTGTCATTTTACCACTATACCCCACTCTGTCTAGAACAGGGATGGGGAACCTTCGGCCCTCCAGATGTTGTAGACTACATCTCCCTTGATACTTTGCCAGCATTATGGCTGTAAGATCATTATGGGAGATGTAGTCCAAAACATCTGGAGGGCCAAAGGATCCCCATCCCTACTCTAGAATGTAAGCTTGATGGGGCATGCCCCCATCTACCCTCTGTTCCTGCGCTTCCAACTGATCTTTATTAAATTACTTATCTATTCGACATATTGTACTGTGCAGCGGTGTTTGTTGGCCTTTTATAAATAATAATAATGATTGAACTCTTTTATCTGGTGTCTAAGAACCTTCTTTTGTGTAAGATACCTATTGATGAAAAGGCAACACAAGGTTCCAAATTATATTTCATGTGTGATCCTGTCTGAAAAGGGTCAAGTGGAGCAGCACCAGGATTTACCGCAGCCAAATGCCGTAAAAATTATCTAATAAACAAGAGTTGATAATATAAGAAGTGACAAAGAATAACTCTAGTAAATGGAATGTCAGTCTGCCTTGGTGCCCTCAAATATTTTATTTTTTAATAAGAAGACTGAAAACAGTACTAATTTAAATTTTCTCACAACAGTCTAAACAGTCAGATATATGACAAGGAACCCTGAACAGAACAAAACAGTGTCTATTGTACAGCACATTAAAAAAGCACTATATTAAATCACAAGTATTGATAATTTTCATATATATATATATATATATATATATATATATATATATATATATATTTATACCTATAATTAGCATCAAAGCAAAATAATTAGTTCTAATGTACATTTTACAAGATATAAAACTATTTGTATAGATTACACTATATTTTTTCTCTTTTTTTTTTATCTATATGTAACCTGAAAATTCACGCTAAAAATGTATTTAATTATTAAGACTCGATTAACATATTTCATGAAGAACGCATGTTACATTCATGGTAAAAATAACCATTTTTATCACTAACATATATAATGATGTTCTGCACTTATTTTAACCAAATAATGTTCTGTTTCTTTCTTTTTTTTTTTTTTTTTTTTACTTCATAGTTACAAAGGTGAAAACATTGTTTTATAGTATCCTAGTGACATGTACTTTCTAATATAGATTTTTTTCAAAGTATGGTAGTTTCATGCATCTTAATCATGCATATTTGACTAGTCATCAATACTTCTTCAAAACTGCCTACTCTAAATAATGATTTGGTTTTTTAAATTCATAAGTAGAAGGGAACTAAAAAAATCACCACCTGGCTAAAGGTTTATTCACAGTCAACTGTGATATTCCAGGGCAGGGGTGCCCAAAAGGTAGATCCCCAGATGTTTTAAAACTCTAGTTTCCAGGATGCTTTGTCTTTGTAAAGGCATTCTAAAGGTATGCAAAGCATCAAGGGAGTTGTAGTTCTACAACATCTGGGGATCTACCTTTCGGGCACCCTTGTTCTAGGGCAATGATACCATCCCACCCCCAGGGTGATCAGCAGTCAGGCAGTAGTAAACAGTGATCAGTATAACCCTTTTCCATATCACTTGCTTCTGACTGCTGGAACTCTGTAATTCTGTAGACTACTAAATGATTGAATTTGGAGTATGTTGTAAAGTAAGCAGAGGGTCATACAAAGCATCACTTTCACAATGATTATGGAGTGATGGGTTTAGAGACAACTGAGAACTCTTTACATTTATGCAGTCACAGAACATGATGTTGCATCTTTGATGACATGACAACTTTATAGATTTGTATCTTTAAGAAACACATAAAGCACTTTAGCATTTGTTCATTTTGTATTAGATCTTCACTGGAAACTTCTAAATGTAAACTAAAAATAGGCTGTTCTTAGAAACAGACAATCCACAAACAAAATCAATTTTGTTGCCGATGGAGAAAATTAGTCACCATACTTTCAGTATTCTACATTATTTAGAGCACACAAAGGTTAGATATCCACCAAAAGATATCGATTTCATGCCTACTATGTTAAACGTAGAGACTGATATCAAACGTGAAGGAATTCTTCATCAGTAATGTAGAGCATGTGCTATCTGCTAAGGCTGTTTTGGTTGAAACATCTTTATACTTTGATGGCTAATTCCACAATAGTGCTTTCTGTCTTGTCTGAAAACCAAGTAAGCTTTAAATTACAAATGAATCAGCAGCCACAAAGAAAGGCACATTTCGATATCTGACCTGTTGTTATTTAATAAACTGAAACAATTAAGCTTTTACTGATGTGTATAAAGGATCAATAATTGACTACAGTGAAAAATACACACAAAAAACGATTTATAAGATTGTTTCAAATAATTCACATTCTGCTAACTAATCAAGTGATGGAGGGTTTTAACAAGGTCTGATATATATTTGTGGTTGTATACAATAAGCCAGGTTATAGTAATGGTGGTGTAAGTCAGTTGTGGTGTGCCGGAACCAACGTTCGGGTAGACCTGTAAAAGAGGGTCCACCAACATGAATGGCTTAATAAAGGGGTGGGCTGAACCAGGCAGTCTAAGGTCAGAGGAAGGGGAGGTCTGTGTATTTATAGGCCGGGTAACTCCTCCCACAACTACTAACAGCTCAGCTTTATAATTTGTGGTCGTATACAATAAGCCGAGTTATAGTAATGGTAGTGTAAGTCGGTTTTGGTGTGCCGGAACCAACGTTCGAGTAGGCCTGTAAAAGAGGGCAAAAATATGAACAAAGAATTGGGAGGTTAAAAATAACACCCCAATAATAAAAAAAAATGCGCCTCAAAAAAATCAAAAATACATATTGTAAATTGGTAAAAAGATTCTAGAACTAAATGCTGCCTTCAGAAATAAATATCCTCAATATTCCTGCAAATATGATTCTATACAAAGTATAAGAAAGCGCAAGAGTCTAGAGTGAATAGAAAATAAAGACTTTATTTTATTTGAGATTGCCATAGCAGACTAATCTGTGTATATGAAAAAAATGGAGTAATAGGAGCTCTCTATAGTAACTAACGTGCAGGCAGCAGTATACAAACAAGGATTCCCAAACCTTGTGAACAATGTACAGAAAAAGAAAAGGTGTATCCCGCGCCTAGTATATTATATGTGCAAAAAATACATACATATATTCTCAAATATATCAGGAAGGAACCGAACCTCAGGATAAAAACAGAGAATAAAACACAATAGTGCAATACAGTAATAAAAAATATTTTTACGGTGGTGAGTACGGCTATATATAATCCACTCACATTTATATGAGCTGTAACAAAGCTCAGCTGTGCAGCGCTTGGACGGTACAATCCCCGTCTTGGGATATGTTGTTGTAGTATATGCAGGTGCTTCCAAAGTGCAATATGCGTGGTATATGCAGACAAAAGGAAAAATAGCAGCCAATGGTGAAGTAAGTCCCAATAATGGTGTAAATAATGAATAGTATTGTACTTACAATTAATAGAGCATGTAACCTGCTCTAGTGTGGTCAGCTTAGGTGGCATAATCCCCACCAAGGATATACCGGATCCAGGAGGTAAAAGAATGAATATAAAAAGTAACTTTAAAAGTATACTTTAATATTAATACAAAAACCATAAAAGGTATAAAAAGTAATGTCCCACTTAACGCGTTTCGCCTCACCGAAACGGGATACACCTTTTCTTTTTCTGTAATCTGTGTATATAAAGGCTAAAAACATCAAAAATAAAAATAAAAAACAGTGGGTGGATAAAATAGATGAAAATGCCACTCATTGGTATCTTTTGTTGTTTAAAACTAAAATGAAACAAATAGTCAATATGTACAAAAATTATAAATAAATATAATAAAATATGGTAGGGAAAAGTATGGATCGTGGAGAATAAAAAATAAAAAATATTAAATGAAAACCATTTATATGGAACAGAATATGAGAGCATGGTGTATACTTAGAGATTCTCAAAATTATAAATACATATAATAAAAATATAATAAAATATGGTAGGGAAAAGTATGGATCGTGGAGAATAAAAAATAAAAAATATTAAATGAAAACCATTTATATGGAACAGAATATGAGAGCATGGTGTATACTTAGAGATTCTCAAAATTATAAATACATATAATAAAAATATAATAAAATATGGTAGGGAAAAGTAATGGATCGTGGAGCAAAAAAAAAAAAAATATAAAATGAAAACCACTTATATGGAACAGAATCTGAGAGCATGTGCAAAGTATGCAACAAAGTATGAATACGTTGAGAGAAAAGTAAATGAGAAGAGAAAAGTAAAACAAGGATTAGTTAGATTAAAAACAAAAGAAGGAAGGTATGTTGAAGAGGATAAAGGTCTAGCTGACTGCCTCAATTAATATTTTTGTTCGGTATTTACAGATGAAAATGAAGGAAAGGGGCCTCAGTTAAGAAAAAGGATACATGAGTCATTTATTACACGTGAGTTTACAGGGGAAGAGGTTCTATTTCAACGCTCAAAAGTAAAGACAAATAAGTCAATGGGACCTGATGGAATACACCCAAAGCTATTAAAAGAGCTTAGTGGTGTACTAGCAAAACCATTAACAGTTTTATTTAACCAATCATTGATAACAGGAGTAGTCCCAGAAGATTGGAAGTTGGCGAATGTTGTGCCCATTGACAAGAAAGGTAATAGGGAGGAGTCGGGCAACTATAGGCCAGTAAGCCTTACTTCAGTAGTGGGGAAAGTGATGGAAACCATGTTAAAGGATAGGATTGTTGAACATCTAAAAACACGTGGATTTCAAGATCAGAGACAACATGGGTTTACTTCAGGGAGATCATGCCAAACTAATCTTATTAATTTTTTTTGATTGGGTAACTGAAATTATAGATCAGGGTGGTGCAGTAGACATTGCTTACCTAGATTTCAGTAAGGCTTTTGACACTGTTGCACATAGAAGGCTTATCAATAAACTGCAATCTTTAAGTTTGGATTCCAATATTGTTGAATGGGTAAGGCAGTGGCTGAGTGACAGGCAACAGAGGGTTGTAGTCAATGGAGTATATTCGAAGCTTGGGCTTGTCACCAGTGGGGTACCTCAGGGATCTGTACTTGGACCCATTCTCTTTAATATTTTTATTAGTGCTATTGCAGAAGGTCTTGATGGTAAGGTATGTCTTTTTGCTGATTATACTAAGATATGTAACAGGGTTGATGTTCCAGGAGGGATAAGCCAAATAGCAAAGGATTTAGGTAAACTAGAAAATTGGTCAGAGTTGTGGCAACTGACATTTAATGTGGATAAATGCAAGATAATGCATCTTGGACGTAAAAACCCAAGGGCAGAGTACAGAATATTTGATAGAGTTCTAACCTCAACATCTGAGGAAAGGGATTTAGGGGTGATTATTTCTGATGACTTAAAGGTAGGCAGACAATGTAATAGAGCAGCAGGAAATGCTAGCAGAATGCTTGGTTGTATAGGGAGAGGCATTAGCAGTAGAAAGAGGGAAGTGCTCATGCCATTGTACAGAACACTGGTGAGACCTCACTTGGAGTATTGTACGCAGTACTGGAGACCGTATCTTCAGAAGGAAATTGATACCTTAGAGAGAGTTCAGAGAAGGGCTACTAAACTGGTTCATGGATTGCAGGATAAAACTTACCAGGAAAGGTTAAAGGCTCTTAACATGTATAACTTGGAGGAAAGACGAGACAGGGGGGATATGATAGAAACATTTAAATGCATAAAGGGAATCAACACAGTAAAGGAGGATACTATATTTGAAAGAAGAAAAACTACCACAACAAGAGGACATAGTCTTAAATTAGAGGGACAAAGGTTTAAAAATAATATCAGGAAGTATTACTTTACTGAGAGGATAGTGGATGCATGGAATAGCCTTCTAGCTGAAGTGGTAGAGGTTAACACAGTAAAGGAGTTTAAGCATGCGTGGGATAGGCATAAGGCTATCCTAACTATAAGATAAGGCCAGGGACTAATGAAAGTATTTAGAAAACTGGGCAGACTAGATGGGCCGATCTGCCGTCACATTCTATGTTTCTATGTTTCTACGTTTGCAAAAACAAAAACGAATTGATTTTAGAATAAAACATAACAAAATAGAGTCAAATTTTTACATTGATCATAAATGTGCTTTTTATTATCACAGCCTCAATGTTATCCATTTACACACGAATGGATATTCTTGTAAAAGTACTGCATATGTATATGTTAATTTCGTTTATTTTGTTAACTTCATTTCTTTTTATCCTTTGATGCTTATAATTTTAATATTAAATGACCAACGATTAAGTTACTAATTGCAGTAGTACTATCCGCAGCTGCCTGTGATATTTGTAATAACGTGAGCTATATAAAGCCTACTGACAGCTCTTTCAGGACGAAACGCGTAAGGCAATTTACAGCAGGAGCTGCAATTACACACTTTTACCGAGACCCAGTGGAACGCAGATCGGGACTAAGTGAGACGCACGCGAAGGTCCAGACAACTATCTTCCCGGCTTTTCATCTTACTGCTACCTCTTGACCGGCCAGAGGTTTAGTGAGTAACCACTTACCCGGATTCTGCTCATCCCCAAGGACTTTGTAGATATACCTTTTTGATTTTCCATTTTACCTTTTTTTTTTTTTTTTACTTAAATATTCAAAGATGATGTAAACTTTTTACTAATAAACCTGATATATTTTTATCCACACGATGGGTGTTTGCTGAATTCAATAGATCCCTGAGGGCATATACTGTATCACTCTAGATCTATGTCAGTGACCTAGCTTGTGATCATAAGCCTGCATGACAAATGACTGTACTTGTTTTTTACCATTACGGATATATTATCGCAGATAGAGATACAGTGTAGCCGGTGCGTATTTTTATTTCGTTACTGGCAATCTGTATCCACTGTTACACTTATATATACAGACTTTACCTTACATTTCTAAGGATTTTAAGCGTTTTTGGACTAATTTACAAATTACAGAGACTTTATATGTGGACTTGGATACGTTTAGATACTTTATCTTGACCCAGTCTGTTTTTGTTGCTTATTGGATTTATTTTTAACCACCACTACTGTTAATATATGTAATTTCAGTGTTTTTTCATTTTTCTCGTTTCTTTCTTCCTTCTTTCTTCTTTTTTATGTCTTCTTTTTTTCTGTGCTCCTACTTCTATGTATACATACTTTAGCTTAAGTGTATAACATATTGTAGATATTATAGACTCTCATCTTTTTTTCCTTTTTTTTTTCTAGTTAGGAGATCTCCCGGTACGCTTAGGGTGTTATCCCTATTTCAATTAGTTTATCTGTTTCTGAGCTTTAAATGGGAAGCTTTTTTTACCAGTTGAGATCTTCTTCCTATTCTTTCACCTAAAGGTTATACAATCCATAACACCATTTTCTCCACTCACTTAGGGTAGAGTTTTCCACCCAATTTTATAACAAAATAGTAATCTATGCAGATGGAAAAAGAAAAAAAGGTACTAGAAAATACTCATGTAGAAAAAAATCAAATGAAAATAATATGAAAGATAAATTTACTGTATATGCAAAAAATGGGAATGTATCGCTACCTTTAAGGGATATGTATAAGGAAGATGGACAAGAAATCATGAAATAAGATGGATATCTAAGAGAGCATCCATCTGTACTTAAAAGGGCAGAACATATGGATACCTGCACATTCTGGTGCATTTATATATATATATATATATATATATATATATACATATATATATATATATATATATATATATATATATTTATAAGTGCATAGCGCACTTAGTGCCTGTTTACTCAATTCACTAAAATCCTAGTGAAGCTAAATAGATGTTATTGTGTCTATATATCGGAATGAAGGTCAGTATGAAAAATTCATACTGGGTGATTCATAAAAATATATACTGTTACCAAATACAGCAAAAAGGGATATTAGTTATATGTTCCATTTTATTGTATAATTGAAAGTAAGAAACTCAACTATTTAGAAGGCAGCTAGATCTAAATCCTTATTTAATCCACCATTGTATAGGGTTCCCATCTTGAAGATCCAGTATGACTCCCTTTGTCTCAGGGTTCTCAGTCGGTCTCCACCTCTCTTGGTGGGGCAGATACTTTCCATACCCTTTATGCTCAGACCTTCTGGATCTCCATTATGTGTCTCAAGAAAATGTAGCGGAACACCATGGTTGGTACATTTATTCCTTATGGCTCTTACATGTTCACTAATTCTTGTTTTTAATTTTCTGCAAGTGCGGCCTATATACTGTTTGCCACAAGGGCATTCTAATAAATAAACCACATACGATGTATTACAATTGATAAAGCTTCCTATTTCGTATCTTTGATCTTCATTATTATGTTTCAATGTGAAGTATTTATTGTCCCTTGTTTTGATTAACGAGCAGGTAGTACAGTTTTTCCTTCCACATCTAGATATTCCATGTATTGGTAAAATGCCACTGTTACTCTTCTTTTTTTCGTGTTACACTCGGAGCAATCATGTTCTTATCAGTCTGGTTTTTCCTAAATACTATTCTTGGGTTTCTGCCATTTTCAATGTTCATCAAGGAATCTTGAGCTACGACAGGCCAATGGTTCCACATAATTCGTTTGATATCTTCTGCTGCTGAATTGTATGTAGTCACAAAATTCAGAAGAGGCTTTGTTGTTACTACATTAAATATTGATAAATTCTTCTTACAGGATTTATTGAAAATTAGTTCCTCTCTGTCCATGTCACGAACTTCATCACAGATGGTCATCAGATGTTTATATTTGTAATGTTTTTGCACAAATCTGGTTGTGAGATTTTGAAATTCTTCCTCTAAGTTAGTAAATTGACTGCAATTCCTTTTAACCCTCATGTATTGACTTTTTGTAATATTACGTATAGAACCTTGATGATGGGCACTTCGAGCATCGAGAAACCCATTGCAATCAACTTTTTTGCGATAGTTTTTGGTTTGTAAGTGTCCATGTTCATCCACAAATAAGTGGAGATCTAGGAATGTAATGTTTGTTTTGCTCACTTCCTACGTAAATTTCAAATTGAGGTTATTGGAGTTGATATGGTTATTATATGTATTTATAATTTTGAGAATCTCTAAGTATACACCATGCTCTCATATTCTGTTCCATATAAATACATTTCGTTTTTATATTTTTTATATTGCATTTCTCCACAATCCATTACTTTTCCTTACCAGATTTAATTACATTTATTTTTTTGAGAATCTCTAAATATACACCAAGAATAGACTACATTCATCTAGTAATAAAATGTGAATTCTACCACTTTTAAAAGTATCCATATCAGTATGTGAATACATTTTAGTACAGCATTGGATATAAAAGCTAACACAGGTGATACTTATTATCCCAAAACAATTCTCTTATATAACTGTCACACAGCACCATTGGCAGTTACACTGCATCCCTGAAGAAGTGAGCGCAGGACTCACAAAACGCATAGGATTGAGCATCAGCGACATCAAACTAGTTCAGAGACCAAGAGAACCCATGGACAATTAGGCTCCAGCTTGTGATTCCTACAAAGCTGCTCAAACGGAGTATACAACGTCCTATTAACCCAGGATATCTTTACTGGATTTTGCACGTGTTATTCATTTATTTTTTCTATTTCATCTACTTCAATGTTATATATTTTGTTTACTGACCTGTCTCCAACGATTTACTGAGGGAATCTGCAACTCCTTTGCAGGATTTACAAACATAAGAGGATGCTACACATCCATTAACCCCTTCAAAATCAGACCCAGCAGGAATGCACTCCAGCATATGAAAACATGGTTTTCTCCTTTTTTATCTTAACATTCATACAACCATTTTGTGTATTTTTGTACATATTGACTATTTGTTTCATTTTAGTTTTAAACAACAGAAGATACCAATGAGTGGTATTTTCATCTACTAAACCGGATATAGAAACATAAAATGTGACGGCAGATAAGAACCATTCGGCCCATCTAGTCTGCCCAATTTTCTAAATACTTTCATTAGTCCCTAGCCTTATTTTATAGTTAGGATAGCCTTATGCCTATCCCACGCATGCTTAAATTCCTTTACTGTGTTAACCTCTACCACTTCAGCTGGAAGACTATGCAATGCTTCCACTACCCTCTCAGTAAAGTAATACGTCCTGATATTATTTTTAAACCTTTGTCCCTCTAATTTAAGACTATGTACTCTTGTTGTGGTAGTTCTCCTTCTTTTAAATATAG
Organism: Pelobates fuscus; assembly: GCF_036172605.1. Lineage (NCBI taxonomy): Eukaryota > Metazoa > Chordata > Amphibia > Anura > Pelobatidae > Pelobates > Pelobates fuscus. The sequence goes on from NC_086328.1 coordinate 27,823,683, forward strand.
TCTCCTCCTTTACTGTGTTGATTCCCTTTATGTATTTAAATGTTTCTATCATATCCCCCCATCTCGTCTTTCCTCCAAGCTATACATGTTAAGATCCTTTAACCTGGTAAGTTTTATCCTGCAATCCATGAACCAGTTTAGTAGCCCTTCTCTGAACTCTCTCTAAAGTATCAATATCCATCTGGAGATACGGTCTCCAGTACTGCGTACAATACTCCAAGTGAGGTCTCACCAGTGTTCTGTACAATGGCATGAGCACTTCCGTCTTTCTACTGCTAATACCTCTCCCTATCTCCCTATACAACCAAGCATTCTGCTAGCATTTCCTGCTGCTCTATTACATTGTCTGCCTACCTTTAAGTCATCAGAAATAATCACCCCTAAATCCCTTTCCTCAGATGTTGAGGTTAGTACACTATCAAATATTAAGTACTCTGCCCCATTGTTTTTTATTTTTATTTTTGATGTTTTTAGCCTTTATATACATAGATTAGTCTGCTTTGGCAATCTAAAATAAAGTCTTTATATTCTATTCACTCCAGACTCTTGTGGTTTCTTAAACTTTGTATAGTAACACTGAATAAGTGTTGACATTACATAACCAATACTTAAATGCATGTCTCAATTCCCTCTCAGGTTAAGGGATATGTGTGGCATATGCAGATGACTCTACTGTCCCAGCTATTAGATGATATGTACTGGGTTATTACTAGAGGTAGTAGGAGCAGCACGCATTCTTTTAGAATGACCTGAAAATGTTAACAGTTGTATTCGAGTAACTATTGTGAGCTAGGTTGAGGTTGCAAAACATATGTGAATGCCACCATGGAATCAATCAAATGAGTATGGATAGTTTGATGATTTGATATGCGGAAGTGAGTTTATTGAAAATGGCTAGAGCCCAGCGCATGAACAGAGGGCATTGGCAGAGAGTGTTGCACGTGCCAGCAATTAAATCCTGGAATGTAGTGGTTTGTTAGGTCATTTGGCCGTGGGGAGAGTTCAGAAGAATACGAAAAAATTGCGATCAAGTCACCTCATTGGTTGCTATATTGTGACAGCCTGGTATGGGTATGTGGATAAAGTAGAGTTTCTGTGATTCTGCCAGACAGATCTCTTCCTAATCAAACGTATTATTGTTAATGAAGGGGACTGACCATTAATAATTAAGAGGGTAGGTTCCGTGTCACTATTGGAAATGTGTCAAGGACCCAGTTAACTATGAAATTGGCTGTAATCCAGCATGTGTCGAATGTAACAGCACTATTGTTGACAGGTAAACCTGGAAGCCGGGTGAGTGGATGGGAAATGAATGAACTCCCTTGTGTAAGATGCATGGTAAAGTTCAGAGGATCAAAGAGAGACCGGAGATGCATATGAGAAACATGCATCGTTGCCCAGAAAGGATTTTCCCATTCCCTGATACACTGGACTTAGTCTGCGGGGAGGCTGAACTGCAATGAAATAAAGTCTAATGCATTTCAGGAAATCAAAATTGGTGTAGGGGGCCAAAGGTTGATCGAGACAGTGGAGTTCCAAAGGATGTACAAGATAAAAAAGATACATCTGCTTCAGGGTATGGCATTCGGTTCCATAATTGTTACACTCATGTAAATGTATTACTGAGGGACAGTACTGATGTGCAAGAGGAGTGTTCAGAGAGATTATGCAACTATATTAAATAGTTTGGGCATCTCTCCGCTCCAAACGTAAAACTGGTGGCAAAGTAGCATTCTCTGTTCACTAAATATCGTGCAAATGCCACTGGGACAGATGCACTGTGAGCAACTTGAAAATGAGAAATATGTCATTTTCCTAGTCAGACTGCTGGCCCTTAAGATAGGCCAAATACCATGGTCTAATGCTGATAATGAAATTGAGCCAATATCATTGGGATTCCCATTGATTAGACTAATCAATGGGTGCAACCGTAAATAAAAGGGTTGTCAGAAGGGCCCTGGTAAGAAACCCATACTTGATTCTGTCACTAATAGTAATTAAGTTGAATGAGTCTTAATTAGTAGATTGAAGGTTAGGACAAACCCCAATACCTGATCGAAGTAAAATGACGCATGTGCGGAAACCTACTGTGAAACCTATATTAGAAACTCAACTAGAGGAGGGCAAGTGTGAGTTTTGAGGGAGACGTCTCGTAGTTACAAAAGTTGAGTACGAATACGGAACAGTCAGATTGTACCATCTGTTCCCTAGCTACTGATAAGTCTCGTAGCTATGTCCTTACAAAGGACAGGGGAACTTACTGTACAGATAACATTAGACGTGGAAATGTGCTGGATAGCACCTAGCGGTGTAAAGCTGAGGGGATAAAAGTAAGGAGCATGACATAGGATACTACATGGGATGGTAAGATGTTCAAAGTAAGGAGATTCTAAACATCACTAGTGCCAACGGTTGTTTTTTTTTCCATGAAAGGTTGTGCCTTTTTTTTTTTTTATTCTCAGAGTATTCAGTTACCATTCTATTGATAATTATACATATTGTTTTCACACTGTTTGGCACACCCTTCACTTTCCTATGATAGTGAAAGCCAAATGAGGGCCCAACATAACTATACCTAGATGCAGGGTGGCCAAATGAGGGCCTAATGAGAAGTTAGAGGTGCATAATGATACAATTAAATGGGGTTTAATGAATGTTGAAAATATTTGAGTAGACCGGTTGCAATGTAGACCTAGTTTGTGGTAAGTCTTGATTTGAAGTGTAAAAATAACATTTTTTTACAGTTACAGTACACTTGACCAGGCCCGTTAGGAGCCCAGAAAGTGTTTAAACAATGTAAATAGTGATGGACAGTGAAATAAGATAATCACATGTAAAGGCCAAAGTTTGGGCCTGACATAAATTTAGACAGTCAGTAGCAACACCTAGCCATATTAAACAAAGTAGGCTCAATGAGTTCCTGAATACCCTGATGTCAGATATAGAATCCATATAGGTACCAAGTCTGGAAGAGGCCGGGTGAACATAAGTAACAAATGCTGATCTGTACAAAGCGGACCAGTATAACAAGACGATAATCTGCAAATATGAAAAACGAAATATATGGCACAGCATTCATTACATTTTGCCTTGTGACTATGGCCCCAGGGAGTTATTGCCATTTAAAAGCCTTTATTTATGGCTATTGTACTTTGGAGACTGTTTCTGGCCCTTTAAATTTTATTGCTACAATTCTGCACTTTTGAAGTATCACTTCGGATGCAGCCGTGAAGTCGGTCAAAGGAGACTTCCAGCTATCTCCAGAACCACTGGACCATTTCACATGATTTTTGAATATGTTGGTTACCTAACTATGCTGGTTCAGAAAAATGTATGCGAATGTGATGTATAATTTTGGAGTTATAGAAACTGATCAAGAGGTGGCTGCACTTCTCTTTTCCTCTCGCCCCACCACTTGCCTGCTCGGTCCTGTCCCATCTCACCTTATCAGATCTCTCTCCATTTGTCTTGTGCCTTCCTTAACGCACATCTTCAACTTCTCTTCTGGCATTGTCCCTGCTGATCTTAAAAATGCCACAGTAGTACCTATCCTGAAAAAAACATCTCTTGAACCATCATCCCCCTCTAACTATCGTCATATATCCCTTTTTCCTCAAAGCTTTTTGAACGACTTGTCTTTACCCGTGTGTCTTACTTCCTCAATTCCAACACTCTCCTTAAAGGACCACTCTAGTGCCAGGAAAGCATACTCGTTTTCCTGGCACTAGAGTGCCCTGAGGGTGCCCCCACTCTCAGGGACCCCCTCCCGCCCGGCTCTGGAAAGGGGAAAAGGGTTAAAACTTACCTTTTTCCAGCGCTGGGCGGGGAGCTCTCCTCCTCCTCTCCGCCTCCGTTCCTCCCCGTCGCCTGAATGCGCACGCGCGGCAAGAGCTGCGTGCGCATTCAGCTGGTCGCATAGGAAAGCCTTCATAATGCTTTCCTATGGACGCTTGCGTGCTCTCACTGTGATTTTCACAGTGAGAATCACGCAAGCGCCTCTAGCGGCTGTCAGAGATACAGCCACGAGAGGAAAAAGGGGAAGGCTTAACTAATTGATAAACATAGCAGTTTCTCTGAAACTGCTATGTTTATAAAAAAATTAGTTAACCCTAGCTGGACCTGGCACCCATACCACTTCATTAAGCTGAAGTGGTCTGGGTGCCTAGAGTGGTCCTTTAACCCTCTTCAATCTGGCTTCCGCCCTCTCCACTCTACTGAGACTACGCTTATCAAAGTTACTAAGAACCTAATCACAGCTAAATCCAAAGGCCACTACTCCATACTAATTCTTCTTGACCTCACTGCTGCCTTTGACACCATTGATCATGCTCTCCTTCTTCAAACTCTTCAATCACTCTGTCTCTGTGACTCTGTCCTCTCGTGGTTTTCCTCTTATCTCTCCAAACGCTCATTCAGTGTCTCCTTTTCAAAAAATACCTCCTCTCTCATCCTGGTTGGAGTCCCCCAAGGCTTTATCCTTAGTCCCCTTCTATTTTGTCTTTATACTGCATCTCTTGGCAAACTTATTTTTTTTTTGTTATTCTTTATTTTTGAGTGCAGAGTTTGGTACAGACGTAAACAGTGACTTGTTCAGTATTACATATCATATTAAACATTTGGCATAGGTTGTCAAAAGGTGCTGTACTTTTTTTTTTCTTTTTAAGAAGAACACAAGTAACAAGGAACACAAGTAATGGCATATTAGTGATGCACACGGTTTAAACAGTCGAGTGTCATTCTAGCCTGGTTTATCAAGGTTTAGCTGTACTAAGCAAAAATAAATCATTTACTAGCAAAAATAAATCATGCTTAGGCTAAAGAACTGACATTGACGCCTGAATGGTTAGTGATATGCCTTAACAATGTATGAGAAGTTGAGTAGGTAATCGATACTGCCTGTTTAACTATACAGAGATTAACTGTGGTAGCTTAACGTGTGATTAGCTAGCCATGGGAGTGAGCCCAGTACGCAATAATCTTTAACTGCTATGATGGAAGGCTGGGAAAAGCCCCTTGGGGTGCAAATACATGCAGTGCTGACTGCTGCTGTTGGTCCATAGGGGTTCCCATAGAGATGGATAGCATCCATTGTAGTAAGGGAGCTTTTCCTTTAGAGGAGCTTCCATGCAATCCGTACCCAGTATGGGAAAGTGTGGTAAATACGCTTGGCGATCGATGCGGGTGTCCAATCCAGATAACGGTCAGTTCATTTAGGGGGCTTCAGAGCTCTCCGGTCCTCATGGAAAGCTAGGCTAGTAGCCTCTATGGGTAGTCTAAGACCCAGCCCCAACAGTGAAGCATTTAGCCCACTCCTGTAAGCGGGAGGTGGAGGTGGTCCGCGTGGTGGTCATGGAAGGCAGGGTGCCCCCTGTGCCCGGTCCCAATATAAGCCAACGCTTGGCAAACTTATTACCTCTTTTGGATTCCACTATCACCTGTACGCAGATGACATCCAGATATATCTCTCCTCCCCAGACTTTTCTCCTGCCGTCCTGCTATGTGTCACTGTTTGCCTTTCTTCCATCTCTGACTGGATGTCCTCCCGCTTTCTGAAACTCAATCTCTCTAAAACTGAGCTCCTTGTCTTTCCTCCTCCTAATACTGATCCTCCTCTTTCGCTCTCCCTTCAAGTTAGTGGTATTCACATAAGTTCATCCTTTCAAGCGCGCTGTCTTGGCGTCATACTTGATTCTGGCCTCACCTTTGAGCCTCACATCCAGGATTTTGCCAAATCATGTAGATTCCATTTTAAAAACATGGCCCGCATCCGCCCCTTCTTACAGATGCTACCAAAGAGCTTGTCCATGCTCTTTTAAATTCCTGCATGGATTATTGTAACCCTCTCCTGATTGGTCTTCCCAAAAGCCGTACTGCACCGCTACCGTCTGTAATGAATGCTGCCGCCAGACTGATTTTCCTCTATTGTCGGTTCTCTCACACCTCACCCCTCTGTCATTCCTTACATTGGCTTCCTGTATCCTTTAGGAGTCAATTCCAGGTACGAATTCACACCTATATAGCACTGAACCATTCTAGCCCCTCTTATATCTCCTCACAGATCAATAGGTATGTCCCTTCTCGGTCTCTCCGCTCTGCCCGTGACCGTCTCCTGTCCGTTGTTCGCACCTGTACGGCCAACTCACGTTTGCAGGACTTCTCGTGGGTAGCTCCCTTCCTATGGAATATCCTGCCTACCACCTGCCTGCATCTTTTAAGAAGTGCCTTAAAACTCATCTCTTTAGGAAAGCTTATGGTCTCCCCAAGTAACCTCTACCTTACATACCTGTCTCTTGCTCTCTCCTAAAGGGCAGCATTCTACTCTCTCCTCCAGCTCTGCCTCACTCCTACCTTACTTGATTGCGTATTCCTGCCCTATTGTGTTTTACACCCCATCTCCTATGGAATGTAAGCTCATTTGAGCAGGGTCCTTTTCAACCTATCGTTCCTGTAAGTTTTCTTGTAATAGTTAAATCCCCCCTTTCATAATATTGTAAATCGCTATGGAATCTGTTGGTGCTATATTGATGGAAATAATACTAATAATAATAATAATAATAACATGAGAGACTGTTAGAATAAACAGGTGGTATACGAACATTTGAGGCATGAAAACCAACATGGCAAAGAAAGGTGTCACATTAAGTGCAATGATTAGATGTATAAGGTGGTATGTATTTATTATGCTCTTTATGCCTCTGCAGTTTTCTGCTACATTCTTTTTTCTTCTGTCTGCATGAACTTTGGACGTTTATGTCTGATAACTACAGTTCTACATGACCCATTTTGTCCTTTGACCCGAATCAGCTATTAATGTCTTGTCTAGTCTTGGAAAATCCTTGAGCAAACTACTTGTGGACTAGGTCACGTACAGATAGTTCAATATATCTTTTAAATATGCTTCTATTTACAGAAACCCATTTTATAGTGAATTCAAACCATTAAAGCTGTAATGGTGATCAGAGGTCTGCCAAAATCAATTCTATTTAAAATAACTATGATGCAGCTTCCATCTTGTTTGGCAGTGTTTACAGACACACATTAACTCTAAATTCAATGTTTGCCCTAGGATTCTTCTAGTTATACTGTGAGAAAATATTGAATGTTTTCCGTAATTGTTCGGGAAGGGTTGTACTTTTTTTATTAATGTATTTATTATATTTCTTATATAAACCATTTTTACCTAGAAGAATATGATGGCATTTCTTTTGAAGTGTGAGAAATTTCATGAGAAATATGTGAATAGCATTTAGCACATCTGTTTATAAAAAATGGAGTGTTTAATTTGAAAATGGAGTAGCAAACATCAGTTGCACATAGTTTTTAGATAGATAGAAAGCTTTTCTTTTTTTAGTTTAAACTCTTTTATTATTATGAGTCAGTAGAGTACATCAAACACTATTGTCATGGAGGTGGGGCCTGACCACTGTGCTGAGCAGACGCTTGTCTTTGCAGCTCCTGCTTTATGTGGCAAATACTGCAAAAAAAGTGAAGAAAAAACAGCCAAGCTCTGACTCGGCCACCAGGGGAGAGGCGACATTAATCTGCCCATGAGGGCATCAATCACATAGATTTTGGGTAGACCTACAAGCATGGTCGGCCGCTCTCCCGTCGCCGCAAAGTCTGAAATTCTGAATAAGGGCCTTTGCCCCCTTTGGACCGGTGGTGTTTATCCTGGTCCACCTTCTGCTGGATCCCCTGCAGCATGAGGAGGGCACGGCACAACTGCTGACACCTGTACCGAATACCAGCCTTAATTACAATATGGCGGACAGCAGAAGCAACCCCTGCACAGGCGAGTCCGGAAAGACAGTGATGGCGATCCGCTGAGAGTCCACGGAAAGCAGTTGGGAGAATGGTCTCTATCAAGCTCGAGATCCACTGTGGAGATGGCAGTAGATGAAGTGGGAATGGGTGCCGACTCATGCTGGGCCTTGGGACCATCAAGAGGTTCTATAATGACCACACGGGACTTGTCTGATTGCCACACAATACCCAGATACCACTGCTGGAGTGGGCTATTAGGCCTCACAACTTGACTTCCATGGCAGTTCTATGCTTTGCCCCAGCAAGGCATAGGCTGACTAAACAGCTAAACTTGGGTCTTCCTACCTCTAACATTTGGCTACAACCTGTCTGGGGCCGCTGGAGGGGGGGGGGGGGGGTTAATAATCATAGCTAAGCTGTTTGATGCTGTCCTGTTAATTTTCACTCTGTAGTACTCACTCTCAGTGCATATAGCCTGTCTATCTTATAGCCTACCATTTAATTCAACCTGCACTCTTACCCTTTTCTTTTTAAAAATATAAAATGTGCTGAATTCTACATACACTGTAGCTGACATGACAAGACAACTCATTGTAGAATTTCCAGTGTCTATAATGTTATCTTTGTTCATAATATGCACATCAAAAACAAAGAATTAAAAAAAAAACACTATTGTTATTATTGATACATCGGTCTACAGTATGTGACATAATCACTTTCACAATTTAAACCACATTTTCTATTGTAAAAGTAGAATATATAATTTACTTATACCAAACAGAACTAAGTATGCTGTCTTTCATCTGCTATGCTATAAGGCAAAGTAGCTGTAATATTCGGCTTTATTCCATCAAAGTAAAAAAAAAAAAGTACCTAAGGTGATGAGGTGTCTTAGTGTGGTACCACACTAAGATGAGTAATTTGTTATACTATGGACTATCACTCTAGTAGGGTACTAATCTGTGAATTCCAAAATAGCTTTAAGTTTGAAATGGATGGGTTGCTCTATTTAACAAATTAATGTAGGGTTGCCAAGTGAGAAAAACTTTTTTGTTAAAGTGCTCTTATCTAAAGGATCACTATAGTGTCAGGAAAACAAACCGGTTTTCCTGACACTATAGTACCCTGAGGGTGCCCCCACCCTCAGGATCCCACTCCCATGGTGCTGAAGGGGTTAAAACCCCTTCAGTTACTCACCTTCTTCCACCGCCGGGCTCCCTTACCTCTCCTCCCCTGCCAACGTCAGCTCCCCCGTCTAATTTTTCAATGCTTTCCTATGGACGCTCTGCGTGATGGAGGCATAATATGCCTCCAGCGTCGCAGATGCGCCTCTAGTTGCTGTCCAGAAGACAGCCACTAGAGGCTGGCTTAACCCCAAATGTAAACATAGCGGTTTCTCTGAAACTGCTATGTTCACAGCAGGTAGGGTTAACCTTAGAGGGACCTGGCACCCAGACCACTTCATTGAGCTGAAGTGGTCTGGGTGACTATAGTGTCCCTTTAATGAGTTTTCAATCCAATCCATTTTAAATAGGTAAGACATTTGTGTGTAGAGCATAAACATCATGAGAGGGGAAGTACCAATTTAGTTCTGTAATATACATCTACGTGCTGCTGTCAGGTTCATTTGAGCCAGTTTTGGAAATCCCGTATCCTCAAAGGAAACCTTTTTTAGGATGAAATAGTGGATGTAATCTATAATTTCATTCATGCATGAAGAACAACTGGAAAATACAGCCTATATTCTCTTTGTAACTGTAAGTAACGTTTTGTTTCATATACTTATATGTAACAATCAGATAATCTAAGATAGACTATTACCTATAGGTCATATGCATGAGATCCATTAAACACAGAGTAATGTCAACTTTGGTCCCATTCTGAACATTATATATCATAATAATGTTCCCACCCTATTTGATTGCCATTTCCTGTCCTAACGTGTCTTAAACCCCACCTCCTATAGACTGTAAGCTCGTTTGAGCAGGGTCCTCTTCAACCTATCGTTCCTGTACGTTTTCTTGTTGTTGTTCTATTTATATTATTATTATGTTATTTATAGTTACATCCCCCCCCCCCCCCCCCCTCATAATATTGTAAAGCGTTACGGAATCTGTTGGCGCTATATAAATGGCAATAATAAATAAATAAATAAATAACTATCTGTTGTCACTTATGTCACTGTCTTTGGGGATGTTTATGTTGTAGTATTAACACATTTGCAAAGCAAGGAAAAACAATGTTTAGCATTTAAAAAAAAAACATTATCAAAGTCTGAGGACAGGTAAACGCAAATATACTGTTCATGAAAAACAAATGGACACCAAGGCGACGTTAGACATCATTCTTCCCATCATTATTGCTTTTGAAAAGTGGCTCTTGTGTACCACATTTGTGTCGGCGATCTGAAGCTTTGTCTTTGTTTTGTTTCTGTTTTCTTCTATATTCCATGCAGGGTTATTTGTTATTAAAGAGCCTTGTTCTGGAATGTTGTCACCTATTCAAGTCTCTGTTTTGTATTCATATCTATGACTTGATACACAAATTATCTTGATTAGTCTTCTAAGTCCTATTCAGTTTCCCCTGGCAACCAGCAACTCTCTGCAGTAACATCTTATGACTCGGCTTCAGCATGGAGCAAAGCTTATTATGCTTAAAGCTGTGCTGAAATCTCTATCATACAATATTGTGAATAAATGAATAGGAAGTCAGTCATGGTAAGTCACCTGTATGTTGTGGGTTCTTTCTTTCTTTGTCCTTTGCACATTTTTGTTGCCCTGGTCCTCTTTTGATGGGCAATACTTTATTGGCTGTTCCTTCTGTATAATTTACTTGAGTGCTGAGGTCAGCCAGATGCTGAGGTACACATAGAGCACTATAAGCACTGTCATTAAAAAATAATAATATTGCCAGAATCTATTCACACAATAATAGAAGATTATAAATAAAGCAAAGAAAAATAATGGAAGTTTAAAAAAAAAAATATATATATATATATATAATGCACAGCCATGCCTCCAAAATCCATCACAATATTTTAATGTACCTTTACTTATTTAATATAGTGGGAATATATATTTGAAAGTCTATAATTGTGCAAGGGGTTTACCAGCCTTTTTATATTTACTTGGCTGTTGGGCATGGTGAAAGTGAACACCGACTCATCTTGCCAATAAATTATGCCTTGCAGACTAACTCTTCATGTAGATGGGTTTTTCTTTTCAATTCAGGCATACCAGCATGTTAGTTTTTTTTTTTTGAATATGTTTATTAGAGTCGCAAAGAAGCGTAAGCAGACTTTTTTTGAATTGCTAAAAATAACATTTGGTTGCCTGCGCAGAGGCATATAATTCAGATGAGATAAGCAATAAAGTAAATTGGACGTATATAGACTTTGCAAGATTTGGTATAACAAGGGCATTTAACAGGCATAATTACGCATTGTGTAGGCTGTTTAGTCATCTGAGCCATCCCTATGTCTAACTCTGCGTGCGATGGCGTTTTCCGCATGGGTAGCCTTGTACGTAGTTAATTAAATGGCTAAGGTATCAATTTAAAGGGGTTAATTCAGATTATCACCTGCGCAGAGGCGGCTATGTCAACACAGACTGCCCATAATGAACTGGTGTATCATGTTACGCTAGCTGCCTGTGGGCGTTAAGCTTCATGGTGATGTATCCCATAACCGCGTTTTGTGTGCTTAAACATATATATGCCTTAATAAAAAAATAAAAAAAAAATAAAAAAAAGGGGGAAAATTTTAAGAAAGCTAATAAGGCAAAAAAAACCCCCCAAAAAACAAAAAATCTATATGCTTGGTATAGAAGCTGATATATCCGCTTAAACATGTGTTACAGTAATCGTATGTGGCAGAAGTATTGCATCCATCAAGTGTCTTAATGCAGTAATAAATCCTATCTATTAGCATTATAGCAGCGACTAGTTACTCACAGAATAGGCATGCCTGACATTGGATGTATAATCGACAGGGCTAGTAACATATATATGTGTCTCAATGCGCATGGTCAATTCTATGCCTAGGTACAAGCGTATTAATAGTCGTCACCCTATGCAACAGCCTGACTGTATACGTAGGCAGTAATATATATTTGCTGGCTGGTAAATGCAGATTGTCGCCTGTGCAGAGGCGGATAAAACAACTTGCAGGATAGATGCAGACATTAAGAAATAGTCAAAAATACAGAAACACAGAACGCAAACCCATTGGGGAACAAACAAAATAAATTGAAAACTGTCTTCGCTGTCAACGATTGCAGGGTTGGTCTGTCCTTGAGATCAGTGCGTTGAGGGCCGCTCATTGCACAACTGCCTTGTCATTCCTGGGGTGTCGAGCCTCCGTCTGTCATCCCCGCAACAACCCCAGTCCGTCTCCAGGGTCCCCGGTAGCCCTGTGGGCACTCGGGAGCAGGGGCTATCCATTCGACTCCCACACCTAGAGTCCATGGGCCCCTCGCTCCCTGCACCTCCCCAACACCACCCAAGGTCCCGGACTCAGAGGAGCGTGTTGCCCACTGTCTCACCCGGTGCCGGCCACTATCGTAGAGGCGGTGCGTAGCCCCCCCGGCCACCGGTCCGCCGGAGGGGCCGCGCAGGCCCGCCCCACCGGGCTCACGGCCTCGGGGACATGGCCCTCTGGGGGCCCCACATACCCAGGGGTTGGAGCATCCACTCCTCCAGCGGGCGGGCAGTCATCACGGGGACTCCATCCAGCGCTCCGCAGTGCCCAAGTCCGCATAGGCTGTACAGTACGGCCCTCCATAGTGATCGCTCTCCGGTTTTACCCCTCTTATTTTGTGTTGATGCCTTTAGGGAGTGTTCTCTACCTCTGTGTGAGTTCAAGCCTTTTTGCTCCCAATCCGGGTGCTTCCTCGGGCGGGTGTTTCAGCCCCTCTGCGTGCGCCTCCAATGTTGCTGGCTGGCTGAGTTACATGCAGCCAGTGCCAGTGCAGGCGCCCCCGCCGGCCAGTGGGGGGGGGCAGGGCCGTGCCCCGGGCCCGGTATCTCCCTCTGTCGCGGGATGTCTCTGTTCCGCATTGCCGTGCTGCCTGTAATGGCCGCTGATGTTCTGGCGCTCTGCCACGTGTAGGCCGGTCTCGGCCCTCTCAACTTGCCTGGCTTGCGGCGGGCATAGGTATCTGGGGTAAGCTGGCACCGTCCTTCCTTCATAGGTGGCGTGTTATTGTGCACTTAGGCGATTGTTTTAGTGCCTTTTTAGCAGCATTGTTCAGGAGCCCATGTTAATGGCGTCCGATCGGCCCGGCGGCCCGGCCCCGCCCCCCCCAGCATGTTAGTTTTGGCGCACAAAAATATACTTTCCCCATTCATTAGTATAACATAATTCACTTTTTTGTACCCATGGACAAATACAAAGGACTGAAAGAAGAGCTAGAAATTATGTAGAAAGGGAAGGCAGTAGTAGTCCCAGTTGTGATAAGCACACTCGGTGCTGTGACTCCCAATTTGGGTGAGTGGCTTCAACAGATTGCAGGTGGGACATCTGAGATTGAGGTCCAGAAGAGTGCAAGATACAATGCAGAACCCTCAAACATCCAGGCCTCTGTTAGACGCCTGAGAATGAGGAATAAATATACCACCCAGGAAAGGGGTGATAAAATCTATTTTATTTTTTTATATATATTGGCCCCACAGTCCTAGCCAGCACCCCAAAAAATACCCAACAGATTCTAGTTTATCACTTGAATACATCACAGTAAAACCATAGCATCATAAAACATTGCAGAATATGTTGGGGCTATAAAAATTATTTTATGTATCACTTGAGACCGGAACTAAAGTGTATATTACATACCATAGTCAAGTATGCAAAAAAACGACAAAACTTGTATAGTTGTTCTTTACAAATTAATATGGATTACATAACTTTATTTAAAAAAATTATTTCTGAAATATAGTTCCTGACTTTTGCTTACTCAGGTATTGCACAAAATATAAAGTGAATTAATTTATAATCCTGCCTCTTACATTTAATCATTTAATGAATTCATTCTAGAAATAAATCTGGTTAAAGAAGAAATATGCAATAAATTAATAAAAAATTAATTAAAAAAAAAAAAAAACTATTTTAGGCCAAATGTTATTCCACTTATTGGATCTATAGCTTGTTGGATGTGTGTTTCAGATTTTCCACAGTTCTGTTGTATTTAAAAACCCATTAATCCAATTGCAGTGCAAATCAATATGATATTAAATAAACTATAAAAGGCAAATTAATATAAAGTAACCCAATACTCTTCTTGCTAGATTTATTATATTTGTGGACTCGGCATATGAATTAAAACCAGGCTACCATTTTTTTTTTCATGGCATGTGTTACATTTTTCTTTACTATTTAAAAAAGGTCATAACACAATATAATTACACAATCGAAGGTTTGCAGAATGTTTTAATTGCTGTAAAGAATAAAGCAAATTAGTCCTTCGAAAAAGTGATTTTGGTCTGTTTTGTTTCCTACTATTATCCTACTTTCTTGTATTCTGTTTATTTGTTACATTACACCAAGCATTTTAAACTCAAAGTCTAGCACGTGCCAAATAAACAAGGTTTACGTTTATGTGGGCCGCAAAAAAAATCCCATAAATTTTCATAGAAACGTAGTTTTATTTTTAAAAGTAAAGTATAAACAAAAACAGCATCCCCCTCTACTAAACCCCAGCCTCCCCTTTACTAAACCCCAGCCGCCCCTCTACTAATCCCCGGTCCCTGTTTTAAAAAAAACATAAAAAACAATATAAGCCAACAGGCAGACTCCACTCACATTGCCGCTGCCAGTATGCGACTCCAGAGACCGGTCCCTGTGCCATTGTGGATCCTCCCGATACTGCTTGAAACCCTGTGAAGCTAGAGCATGTCGACGTCACGTTGGAATATGACATGGCATTGCATGCCTCTGTGCACCTCCAGGTCCTCCACTGTCCAGCCGTGGCCATCACAACACTGACCGGCACACACTCACTAACCTACACACACTCACTAACCTACACACACTCACTGACAGACACACACACACACACACACACACTGACAGACTCACACACACACACACACAATGACAGACACACACACAGTCACTGACAGACATACACACACTCACTGAGACACACTCACTGACAGACACACACACACACTTACTGACAGACACACACACACACACTCACTGACAGACACACACAAACTAACTGACAGACACACACACATAGAGACATACACATTTACACATTCTTGCACACACTCACAATTTATTTTATTTATTGCTGATTGATCCCTACATTTGGGAGCTGGTGTGGGGTTCTCTCTCAGGGATCCAGTGGGGACCTCACTGGAGGTCTCCCTTCTTGCTCCTCACTGCTCCTTTACGCTCGCAGTTTAGTGATGCCGGGCCAGAATTACGTCATATTCCAGCACCCAGCATCACTACAGAGGGCGCATGTGAGCAGTGAAGAGCAGGAAGAACAGACTGTGCTCGCTGCCTCCAACTTCCTGCTTTCTCTCCACCCGGCCGGGTAAATTTTAGCAGAGTAGGAACCTGCAATGTAGGGAGAGCAGGTGCCAACTCTGCCTTAACAGTAAGCATTTACTCACGGCTCACTGGGCCACAAAGATGAGCAAGTCTTGTTGATTCAGGTCTGGAAGCAGTGCTTGGAAGAGATCTGTGGCATAGGTCTGCAGGTCTTGAGGCAGAATGTATTTTGCGATGCCGCAAATGCATGTCTCTGCCTTCCTGGTCAGCCACTTTATCTGTCAGGCGATCCAGCTTTAAGCTGATTTCAGTATATCCATCAGCCAGTGTGTTGTGTGCCGATATTATCTCCTCGGTTTTATCTTCTAGGTGCGCCGTCCTGTTTCCAAGTGCTTGGATGTCTGCCCGTATGTTGCGGACAACTTTGGAGATTTCCGACTGTAGGGAGTATTGGAGCTCTTTAAACATTTTGTGGACCTAAAGGTCCGTCATGGTGGGCAATGTGATAGATGTGCTGTCGTTTCAATCTGAGTATGAAGCCGGTGAGCGTGGCATCTTGGCGACATCTTGGGCCTGAGCACATGGTGATGATATTTGGAGTTTGGATGTTTTTTGCTTCTTTTGTTTGGTTGATTATAGCTGGTGAGGGTCGTATAACATAGAAATATAAGATCGTATTTGGCTGCTAATAAGGCATGGGAGGCTTCTCTAATAGCTGCGGTGGGCTGGTTCACTGAGGAGCTAACAGCTTATTTGGCCATCTTGTTGAGCAGCCAGACAACCATTTATTTTCCTTGGCTCTCACCACTCCTGTATCAAAAAGAAAGGGAATACTGCACTATTACTGATGTCCCGGTGCTACCTGACCTGGGTTTTGCTACACCCACTGCAATAGTTGAAAGAAGTTGTGGTCCAGGCACTCAAGGATTAGTTTTTCAGTAGACTTTATTGGAAAAAGTGCAATGTGCTTAGAATGGCAAAGCATCTTGAAAGTTGTAGTCCAAAAACATATGGGGATCTAATAGTGACCACCCTGACTGTAACTTATACAATGCTGTGGTCTATGCTGTCAATACAATGGTCTTATTTGACAAATAGACTGTGAATAGGCTGCTCAGATTAAAACAAATACAATTCTATTCAACAAACGTTCACCTGCTGCCAAGTTGAAAATCCTTTAAACATTGGACCAGGTCTATCTACATTTGTGTTATTTCCAGTGTTCAGTATCATCCTTTATCTCATGCTGCTGCCGTTGCATATTAATTTTCACCTTATTATTGTTGAAAAAAATTGAGGTAATAGGTTAATTTGAATTTGTCTCCCAGAGGTATATTAAGACGGATATAAGTACAATTGTGACAGTCTTACTTCAAAACACTGTTTTATCAGTTTCTGCCAGAACGATACAGGCGGCACCTCCATGACAGCAATAAACTATACTTAAATCAGCGCATTATATATGCAGAACAGATTTCAAAAGGAACGTTTCTGATTTTGTCACCTAGAAATGGATTCAGTCAAATTATCCTTTTTAAAAAGCCTTTTTATTGTGTACAATAAGACAGCGCATGTGATTAGGTATTAAAGGATAAAAAAGGAAGGAACAAATACAATTCTTTTCTGTGAATCTTCAGAGCAAATTCAATAAGCTCTTATTTTGATAGTTTTTTTTTTTTTTTTTTTTTAAACTTACAGCTTTCCATAATTTGGTTGCCTTCAGAGGAAAAATAAAACTGCATTTCAAATTTCAATAGTTGGGCCGGATTTTAAAGGACAGGTTTTCATTTATGTAGAATTAAAGCAATGATTATCTTTTTTATATGGTAGGTTGTAGAACATAGAAACATAGGCACATAGAATGTGACGGCAGATAAGAACCATTCGGCCCATCTAGTCTGCCCAATTTTCTAAATACTTTCATTAGTCCCTGGCCTGATCTTATAGTTAGGATAGCCTTATGCCTATCCCACGCATGCTTAAACTCCTTTACTGTGTTAACCTCTACCACTTCAGCTGGAAGGCTATTCCATGCATCCACTACCCTCTCAGTAAAGTAATACTTCGTGATATTATTATTATTTTTTTTTTAATTCTTTATTTTTGAGTGCATATAGAAGGTTAACATTTACACATGCGTGTGCCATGCCCCAACGGCAGGCACCCGCTATATAGCAGTAAATAACATTGCTGTGTGGCATAACATAGAAATACAATGCACAATTTTTTTTTTGTTGTTGCTGTAAGTGACTCTTGAAAAAGACATCGCACAATTAATTAAGATGCAGAACAAAGTTAAGTGTAAGCGGATATAAAGTGGTAACTCGAATTGTTATAATTACAAAATAAATTCGCCAGCAGTTATATATTAAAGACAGCTTCTAAAAATGAAACGTTTAAAGCTTTAACTAGACATTCATACATATGGATTTGGACTGTACTGTAAACGCCTCATGTAGCAGTGTACTGCCGTTCCCTCTTGTGGTATATGGCTAAATGGAGTGATCAGACGCCCAAATCAATTTTCGTCTTTCCAACGTAAATGCATGGTTCAGTGCCACGTAACGGCCTAAATAGTGCATTAGGGCAGGTGGGAGGGTCTAATATGTAGAGCTTAATAAGTATAATTAAATGCAGTTTTGCAATGGGCAGGTAATGTGGACTGGTTAATTATAACTGTTGTGTTCGTCCTTAATAAAGGATTAGGGCAATTGTCCCATCCACCTAGCTGCCATAAACGACTTTGGGCAAGAAAATGGGCTCAAAATACACCGAGCAATGTATCGCATCCCCCATTATCACAACAATTAAGAGCATTGTAGGACAACATAGGGAGTGCAGGAAGAGCCTATCCCCATCAGGGATGCTGCAGGAGGTTTAGCTTATCTTAAACAACCAAAAATACCAATACAATATATATGCATGTATATAAACCCTTACTCTATATGTGAGAACGCAACATAAAACATTCGTATAAAGCTCCCACTGGCCCAGACTAATTAAAAACAGTAGAGCCCAGAAGCGATAGCCCCTTATTATATGAAGCAGTAGCAAGTGCCTCGTGAGATGAAATGTATAAGGAGATGTTGGGAATATTATGAGCTGTTAAGAAGCCACGAGATGTAGACCTGAGGACTGGGTGTGAATCTTATGGGGTGATTAGGAGGACCACCGGGAACTGGAGGGTATGTTAGAGGGAGCATTAGGGTGTTTACGGTGAAGGCATGAGACCTTATTGGGTGTGGTTGCCTGCCGCCCCAATGTTATTCTACGAGGAAACCCATGTCATTTGATGTGTTGTTAACTACTGGAGTATGCATGAGTCTTATTCTAGTTCCCTCCTTTTTTACTGTGTGAGTTACATAAGACATACACCTCTCGTCATCTTAGGGTACCAAATATCAAGGCGTCTAAGGTGATTTTTCTGTTCACCAATTCCATGTTAACTGCATGAAGGAGATATTTTATACCTGCGTCCGCTAGGGATACCAGCCTATCTTATGGGATGCCGTTATACCCCTAACATTTCTCGTGAAAAGCTAACTTTTTCCAGCAACCCATCGGTTTGATATTATTTTTAAACCTTTGTCCCTCTAATTTAAGACAATGTCCTCTTCTTGTGGTAGTTATCCTTCTTTTAAATATAGTCTCCTCCTTTACTGTGTTGATTCCCTTTATGCATTTAAATGTTTCTATCATATCCCCCCTGTCTCGTCTTTCCTCCAAGCTATAAATGTTAAGATCCTTTAACCTTTCCTTGTAAGTTTTATTCTGCAATCCATGAACCAGGTTAGTAGCCCTTCTTTGAACTCTCTCTAAGGTATCAATATCCTTCAGAAGATATGGTCTCTAGTACTGCGTACAATACTCCAAGTGAGGTCTCACCAGTGTTCTGTACAATGGCATGAGCACTTCTCTCTTTCTACTGTTAATACCTCTCCCTAACATGCACATTCTGGAGGTTTTTTAATTTTAATTTTTATAAAACAAAATGGTGTATCCCAGGGTAATTCTTTATTATTAAATCCAGATTAAATAGAAAAATATACACAAATACTCCAAGGATGGAGCTGTGCATCTTTTATTCCAAAAAATGAAATCAACTATGTACGTCCTTCTTTATGAAAAGAGAAACACTGTCGTGTTAGAAATATATGTAATGTATGTTTGCCTAATGTTAAGTATAACTACATTGTTACATCTTGAAAATTTGGATGACTGTTTACCCCTCCCCTTTTTTATTGTTTTTTTTCTTTTAAATGTAACTTTATTGTTAATTTATATTTTGAAAAAATGCTTCAATAAAAAAAAAACATTTGACTTGAAATACATATCTGCCCTCCATACGAAATAAAAGAAAAAAAAGTAAAAAAATAAATTCATTACTCACTTTTTTCTCCAGCACCAAGAATCCCTCAGCTCGGCCACGACTTTTTCCTGGGGTTGTGTCATCCTGGAAGAATGCCTCCAGAATGATGGGCCAATCCAGTGCCCCTCATAGAGGAGCATTTGGGGAATGAAGGATATTCAATGATTCTCTGTGGCTGACCATGACAGCACAGCTCATGTGCGCGTGATGTCACAATATGCTACGGTATAAGAGTCGGGAAGTAAGATTAAATCCGGAGGCCTTGAAGACATGGCTTGAAGCCATGCTTTCAAGCCTTCTAATTAGTTTAATATTTGGTTTTGCTGACTGAGGAAGCTCACAGACAAGTGAAACGCGTTTTGACTGATTTGGACTTTTATTTGGACTTTTATTTACTATTTTTATACTTCAAATTTCTGGTTTTATATTTACTTTTTATTTGGAATCAATACATTTTCTTTATCCATTGAAGCTTCCTTGGAGCCTCTGGGAATCTTTACAGGGAAGTGCCTTCCCTTCATAGTGGCACATAGCTGAACACCCTCAGAGCCAGGATTTTAAGGCTCTCAACTAGGTGAGCATAACATTTACCACCTATATATTATCTGCCTGTTTGCACATATACCACCCATTCGGTCTCTTTCTCCTTTTGTTTCCTTGTCGTTGTGGAGGTACATCTCAGAGGAAGAGGTGTGTTGCTGCCCAAAGAGCACATAGGCTTACGTACAGAGCCAATATTATATAGGCTCTAGACCATGTGAGTGGTTTCAGTTTTTTACTTTCATCACTCATTTTCACCAAAGCCATCTACACTATAAGTTGTTTATCTCTTTTTTCCCTTCATTGTATGTTAAAAAGCATATTCCTGAAGTGATTAAAGTGCCTACAGTGTCCCTTTAAGTGTTTGTTATGCTAATACATTTATTTTATTCCATAAGGTTTGAAAACAGAACAAATTAAGATATGTTTATTACAATCCAAGGTTGATCAGCAGCATAGACTGTAATTCTTTTATAATTGTATGCAATTTCCATTTAATTTTCAAATGCTATATAGGATATTAGATGTAAACAAAGCTGCAACATCATAATCCTATACATTGAGAAAAGGGTGAAATTATACATAAATATATTTTATTCTTGTTGCAAAATTCAAAGTTCAAACCTATTATTTTATTTTCCTGCAAGAAGTTGATAGGAAAAATATATTATAAGGTTAGTGGTCTCCCATCAGTAACACGTCTTTTTTTTTGTCACAAAGCAAATAACATGTGGGAATTTGTGGGAGCTACCAAACATCATATAATATCTTAAGTGGTGAGCTTGAATTCAAAACAAAATAAACCACACTACACTATTTTATAAAACTTGTGAAATGCTATCAAAACCTGCTATATTTGTCTAATTATGTCTGCAAAAATGTTTGGTTCTCTCCTTACGTTTCACAACATATATTAACATCCTCTCCCCCGTCTACCCACTTCAGTAGGAATACAGCAAAACTCTATTCTGAAGCCCTTTAGATTTTTTATTTATACTACCTCACTAGGTCATTTAAGAAAAAAAAAAGTAATTAGGAATTCATAACCACCAGTACACTGACAACAAGCAAATATGCCATATGTCCCAAGATTCCTTTCCTTTTGCTCTTTGATTGTACCTGTGAGCTGTGACAGCCCTTTTCTCTCTCTCCCTGCTTCCTCTAGTTTGGTGTCTGATTACTCCCTGAAACTAAATCTCTCCAATACAGAGCTTTTTAAATCAACTCCACAAGGTAAATGGTCTTACCATAATCTCTCCTTCTTGGTATAATTTTCACTCATTCCCCTCATTTAATCCTCACATCAAGTCAGTGGCATGGCAGGTATGGCAGGCATGGCACCTGCCCTAGGTGCCACTTAAAGTAAGCACAACAACAGAGCCAGATGAAACTCTTGCTCTGATCGGGCCCCCCTAAAGCCATCGTGGAGCTGTAATGTTTTCATTACTGCCCTGTAAAAAGGACCTGGTGGTCCATGGTTCCTCGCAGTTCAAGTGCTGTGTAAGGGAGGTAGATTGGGTTTCCCAACCTGAACACTGATGTTTCATAGAGCGCCAGACCGGAAGGCCTGTGGCTGCAATAGCAGCTCATCTGACCACCAGGAAATCCATCAGACCACCAGAGAATGTATCTGCAAGTAAGCAGGAGGGGGGGGGGGGGGATGTTATATAAAAAGGCAATTACTGTGTTCCTTCATGGCTCTAGGAACATTAAGTGTCTTTGCAATCTTGTTGTATCCTGTCCCTTGTTTGTGAAGAGCGATGATCTCTTCTCTTAACTCTTAACTTTTGGACCATTATTTTCTAACATACAGTCAAATGTGACAGTCAACAAACCCCTAGCCATTTCAGCTATTTCAAGTGTTCCAGCTCAAGAACACCTGGTGAAACTAATGAAGCCCTTGGTTAGTTGCATCAGGTGTGCTTGAGACAACACCTGTTTTGCATATTTGTGCGATTGTGAGGGATTGTATTAAGGGAGTTGAATACTTTTGAGAATGGAGAAGTCATTACAAGTTGCATTTTCAGTTAAAATTGTGGAAACCACTTGAAACATTCGTTGTTTTGCGCTATTCCAATTGCTTTTGTTTGATTTGTTGATTGCAAACAGCTGAAAGTCAGCACATTTTGACAATAAACCTGGATTTCAATGGGGGTTGAATAATTTTGATTGCAACTATATATATACTTTATATATATATATATATATATATATATATATATATATATATACACATCTTGAAAATAACCAGGATGGCAGTAAATGAAAGCCCATGTATTGGGGCTGAAACGTAGATTTTATTAATGATATAGAATAAAAGTTATATTTTACTTTTACTATTACTAATTCCTTGGAGTGCGGTCATTTTCCCTTTTTATGTTTTTTGTGCCTGACCAGCACCGGGCAATAACTCTCTAATCCAGGAGTGCAAGCATCACGATTTTCATATATATCCAGAATACTTAAAGAAATATTCACAAATACTAATGTTGATTTTGGAACATAACAGGCCAATGATGCATGTAGCCAAATATAATCATCATTGTGCTATAACAAGGTTCAAACAGGCAAATCATTTCAAGTAGGATCTCAGAGTATCAATGTCTCAATTATATCATTCACAATGTCATATTAGGTTAAACTTGGTTTAAAAGCAGACAATCAATTCCAAAGTTTTCAGCATTATTGGCAGAAATAGGTTGTAACATTTTTGTATTGTTAGCATGTCGAAAGCTAGAAACTTTTATTGATAGGATTAGACTGTTGGTTTGGAATTTATCTTCCAAGCTTGGAAAATTGGCATATTCTGTGTTATAGGTTAAGGGCTTATCTCTCAAAAACATCAATCCTCTAGACTTTAATGGGGGAACTGCTATTCACTTACCACAATTAAGTTAATGAGAGAGTTGGTTGTTCTGTGCTGTCACAATATGTGTCTATGTTGCACAGCGTAAACTCAAGTCACCAGATGGTAGAATTTTTTAATAAAACACTCACTTTTTTCTTGTCATGCATGGGAAACAAACCAAGCTGTTATACACACATAAAACTGTCAACGTATGGTAATATAAAATTTTCAATATGATCTCTTTCATTCGATCTTGACCTCTACAGTTCAGTGCTTTCTCTGTGACCCTATTTGTAAGAAAATGTGATGCAATGTCATTACATGATGACAATTTATCTCTAGAGCAGGGATTAAGATGTCTATCTGATTCCATATGTTCAGATAAGCATATTTGACATGCCTTAAAATCCACTAAATGTACAGTTTCACATGTTTTTCAGTGCTAGCAAAATCTGACGCTTGTTATTTTTAAATTCTTGTTGTGAACTATAAAATGGAGTATAATACAGTTACTCCATGTTGATTTAATTTATTCATACCTGGTGGAAGATCAAACAATTTGGTGATCTATTTTTGAGCTTGAAATTGTCATGGTGCTCTATACAATATAAAACCACAATACAATCCCGAACATTCCACCCTAGGGCCTTGGCCACAGATACCCTGTCCAGCAGATGGTTCTTCAATCTTGCATATGTTTTTCCTCCATTCCCGCTCATCTGGAGAACCCTAAAGAAAATAAAGCTGGAACGTCTTTGGGTAATTGCGACCCTACCTTACTGGCCACGCAGACCATGGTTCCCATTTCTTAAGTCCATGTCAACAGCGCCTCCATGGGAACATCCAAAGATTCACAATCTGTTGATTCAGGGTCCAACAATTCACCCATCCTTGAACAACTTTCACTTAACTGCATGGAAACTAAATGGAGGAATCTAGTTGAGAGAGGTTTTTCTCAATCAGTAGTTAACACCCTGTTGCAATCCAGAAGGAAATTGACCTCCTCTACATATTATCAGATTTGGTATTTTTTTGGCCTGGGCCAAGGATAACAATATTTCTTTTTTTTTTCTCCCACAGTTTCCAACATCTTGGATTTCATTCAAACAGGTTTTGATAGAGGTCTCAGTCTGAGTTCTTTACGTGTGCAGCCTTATCTGCCCTTACTGGAACCAGGTGGGCATTGGATTAAATGGTATCCCAATTTCTTACAGCTGCCAAAAAAGTTAAGCATATTGTTAGATCCCTGTCTCCACCTTGGGACCTGCCTTTGGTGTTAAAAGCTTTGTATCTTGCACCGTTTGAACCGTTAGTAGAATCTTCAGATCATTTGCTTACATTGAAATGCATCCTCCTTGTTGCAGTCACTTCAGGCAGAAGGATTTCAGAGACTCAAACCTTATTTGCAGAAGATTACCCAGATAGAGTGGTCTTACGCACAGTCCCAGAATTTCGTCCAAAGGTTATGTCAAATTTCCATCTTAATGATGAAATTATTTGGCCTTCCTTCTATCCATCACCTTTGAATCAAGAAGAAGAGAGATGCCATACTTTGGATGTATCTAGCTGTCTTTTGATTTACTTGACTAAAACAGAAAAATGGAGACAGTCTTCAATACCTTTTCTGATCTATGCAGGACATAACAAGAGGTTTTGCAGCATCTAAATCTACATTAAGTTGTTAGATTATTGAATTGAATTTCATCTGCATATCAGGTTCAAAAAGTTCCGGTACCTTCTGGTTTAAGGGCACATTCTGTGAGATTTTTGGCATCATCATGAGCAGCTGCAACCAACACTCCTATTGAGAGCATTTGTAGAGCAGCTACCTGGGCATCAGCCAACACTTTTATAAGGCATTATGTCTTGGATGTAAGATCCCAGAAGACTATGGAATTTGGCAGTTTCATAAAATATTTTGTTTTGGAATAATAA
This sequence comes from Pelobates fuscus, assembly GCF_036172605.1. Classification (NCBI taxonomy): domain Eukaryota; kingdom Metazoa; phylum Chordata; class Amphibia; order Anura; family Pelobatidae; genus Pelobates; species Pelobates fuscus. The sequence goes on from NC_086328.1 coordinate 27,848,637, forward strand.
AAATTATATTGAGCATTCTAGAAATGTCACGTCTGTTTACTGCTATGTTTACAGCTGCCTGGTTAAAAAACAGGAAGTATAGGCGCTCACTATATTGTAGAACAGGCTGCGGTATACAATGCAAGGATTCCCAAAACCTTGTGTGGTGAAATAGACAAGATAAAAAATAGCGTATACTGCGCCTTAAAATTTATACATACATAAACCTTCGAGACAAAGTAATAAACCTCAGGGAAAAAAAAGAAAGAACAAATAATAGTGCAAAACAGTATGGTATAGTCAAGATACAATAAGTATTAACTATAGTTAAACCACTCACATACGCTAGAGCTTATTAGAGCTCTGCTGTATAACGCGTGGACGGTACAATCCCCGTCTAAGGATATATGGTGGTTAAAGTGTTGATAATCCTCCAGATGTCGGTAGTATATATGGGAGGTAGAAAAAACAAAGAAGGAACTCCAATGGTGCAGTAAGTACTAATATATAAAATAGGTAAAAAGAAGAAATGTACTTACATTCTCTAGAGCAGGACTTGCTCTAGTTAAAACAGCATGGGTGGTATAATCCCCACCTGAGGATATGGATGGTGTCAGGAATCAAGCCAAAAGAAGAGGGAATGAATAAATAGTACTATAAAAAAGTAACTATTTATTAAAAAGGAAATAATAACAATACAATGTATACAAGATATAAAATCTATGTAAAAGTCCCACTTGACGCGTTTCGCCCGTTCAAAGGTCTTTTTCAAAAGTGTGTACACTTGTATAAATGTATATAAATGTATAAATTGTATAAATTTGTATAAATAATTTGTATATATGTATAAATTTTAAGGTGCAGTATACGCTATTTTTTATCTTAGCTGCAGGGTTAAGCCTAGATGGACCTGGCACCCAGACCACTTCATTGAGCTGAAGTGGTCTTGGTGCCTATAGTGGTCCTTTAATCTTAGCTGTGTTTTAAGACAGCACGGACAAAATATTTTCTCCGTGCTGTCTTTTTCCTTTGAAAGGATATATTTGAAGAAGCTGATACAGCTAGAGCAGGCTATTACTGCTCTATCCTTGTGAGTGTAAATTTCGTAGAAACACCACACTAAAAAGTTTTTAAATAGATTTACACTATTATTGTTTTTTTTGTCTCTCCCTTTTACATGTTTATTGCTATTGGAGAGGACGCATACATGTATGTATAATTTTGTTTAACACTTTAAGTGCACTTTTTAACTTTTGCACTTTATCACATATTGCACATTTGGCACTTTAGATATTTTGGTCTTAAAGACACAGCGCACCTTTATTTGGAGTTGTTTTGTATTGTAAGAGTGTTGTTTTGGAGCTTTACACTTTATAAGGTGCAGCTTTTTTATGTTATATATTCTCTGATATTTGTATTTAGATTTTAAGACAATTTTTACTAGCGCCTATTTTTACTTGCTTTTGGTATATATTAGCTGTGTATTACCCTATTGCTATGAATTAGCCAGGAATTTAGAACATTTACCCATACTTACTGTAATTTTCTTTTCCTGGATAGATCCATGGCAGCATAAATTTTTCCCTCCCTTCTACTTCTTTTTCTTTCTTTTAATTTAGGTAAACTAGAAAAATGGTCAGAGTTGTGGCAACTGACATTTAATGTGGATAAGTGCAAGATAATGCATCTTGAAGGTAAAAACCTAAGAGTACAGAATATTTTATAGAGTCCTAACCTCAACATCTGAGGAAAGGGATTTAGGGGTGATTATTTCTGATGACTTAAAGGTAGCCAGACAATGTAATAGAGCAGCAGGAAATGCTAGCAGAATGCTTGGTTGTATAGGGAGAGGTATTAGCAGTAGAAAGAGGGAAGTGCTCATGCCATTGTACGGAACACTGGTGAGACCTCACTTGGAGTACTGTACACAGTACTGGAGACCATATCTTCAGTAGGATATTGATACCTTAGAGAGAGTTCAGAGAAGGGCTACTAAACTGGTTAATGGATTGCAGGATAAAACTTACCAGTAAAGGTTAAAGGATCTTAACATGTATAGCTTGGAGGAAAGACGAGACAGGGGGGCTATGATAGAAACATTTAAATACATAAAGGGAATCAACACAGTAAAGGAGGAGACTATATTTAAAAGAAGAAAAACTACCACAACAAGAGGACATAGTCTTAAATTAGAGGGACAAAGGTTTACAAATAATATCAGGAAGTATTACTTTACTGAGAGGGTAGTGGATGCATGGAATAGCCTTCCAGCTGAAGTGGTAGAGGTTAACACAGTGAGGGAGTTTAAGCATGCGTGGGATAGGCATAAGGCTATCCTAACTATAAGATAAGGTCAGGGACTAAGGAAAGTATTTAGAAAATTGGGCAGACTAGATGGGTTCTTACCTGCCGTCACATTCTATGTTTCTATGTTTCTATGTTTCTAATATAGGCCTTCAGGTGTGTTACAATACTGAGGACTCATAGAGGGGAGGTCCTCTTTATAATTTAGTTCCTGTCCTAAACAGCCAAGTGGGCTGAGCTAACCCTATTGTGATGCTGCCATCAATCTATATTTAAGAAAAGAAAATTACGGTAAGTATGAGTAAATGTTCTAAATTAGTTTACTTATTTATTGAAGCAATGCCTATTACTGGAACTTGATAATTTGGGAACAAATCTGTAAACATAAAATGCTATAAGAGTGAATTTAGAAAAAAAGATAATAGATATCCAAACTTCTTGTCAAATCTCCTATATACTACATAAAATTTCATTCTTGGGTCACTTGCAGATTTATGCGGCATTTCAACAAAAAATAAAACTATGAAATATTGAATACGTGATTTATTACAATCTAATCCTATGGTGATTCTAAAAGGCTCAAAATTCCAATTCACTACTAACCATTGGCATGTACATTTTCACCCAGTAAAGTAAAAACTCACCTGGTGAGTGTGCCATGGAACCTCAAGACTAGAAGTGGCAAGTAGCTTTTATCTAGGGATATTTATTTTCTGTGTCCTTTTTTTTTTTATAATTGTATGCTTGTAATATGGATATGTTTTTGTAAACATTTATGTAACACATTGAAAAAAAACATTCAACCTTAAATGTAACCTAAATAAAAAGTTCCCAGGTTTGTCGCAATTTGCATAGTGATATAATTTTTACAAACTTTTTTATTACTTGAGTAGAAGTTAAAACTGCTAGGACACCTCAACTATTTTAAATTGCAAAATTGCTGCTCTGATTAATGTTGCTCTATATCCATCTCAGATTACTTTGGTGTTTGATCTCAATATTATATGCTCAGACACTGCATTCTTCAGTACTTGGTTATCTGCTGACTACTCTTGCACTGAAAAAGTTAAAATGGATTTTCATATAAAAGTACACGCTGATGAACATTTAAAGAGTTCGACTGTACAGAGAATTGCATTTTTCATGTACATGTTTTCAATTAAAGTCAAATACTATTATATATTAAAAGAACATGATGATTTGTAAGAAAAAAATGTGCAAATGCAATTACATATAACATGTTTTTGTGTAAACATATCTTTAAATGTACGCACCATCATCTTTTATTTACACTTATTGTCTTCAGTAAAAGTGAAAAACAAACTGAGTATTTTTTGTAGCCATATAATTAACGTCAAATGTCTAAATCATTTGAGTCGCATTATTATTAGTTCATGTTTATCTGCTCTTAAGACCCTTCTCGATTCCTTCAAGGCTTGCCATTAACTCCTAGTCTCACTACTAAGATAATCTTACCAAAAGTATCATAAAGGAGAATTGTCATCTCAACATTTTTAATATAATGTTCATTACAGCAAGTTTTGAAAGGAGATAGATTTTTGTAAACAAAGTTTATGTTAAAAAATGAGAAAAACGGGGGGGCGGAGCCAAGCAGCACATGGAGCCAGACGCCATTTCCCTGAGCTCCGAGCACGCCACCAAATAAAGCGACAAAATCCCCATAACCGAGAGCCTGACTGGCGAAAAAACCTTACCATCTCACAGGGGAAGCGGTCCCGTTCAGGCAGATGCCAGTCATTTTCCCCACGAGTGGCAAAAAACGACGGCGGGGAAACAGGGCCTACAGCGCGGGAATACCGCGGGACCTGAGCGCAGCCTACTGGTGCTTCCTGGACACTGGAGGTAACTTGCAAACGGCAAACAGACAACAAACCCAGACAACAAAATAACCAGACATGGTGCGCACAAAGCCCACTCCACCTACCCCAAAAGACGGGCAAGACATCGGCCAGATGCTGGCAGCCCCTGCACGCACAAGAGGTATGACAGCTACACAGCCAGAGACTACCCCAACGCCACCCACGGCGGGAATAGTTATACCTGAGGCCCCAGCCATAGCAAACGGAATAGCCCCATCCACAAAGCAGGACATACACAATTGACTTATGCACTTCCAAAACATGTTTTCAGCAGAGCTGAATGTGGTCAAGACAGAGGAGCAGGCAGTGGCTGACAGGGTACAGGCTACTGAGGAGGACATACAGGATCTCAATCAAGGGATGACTACCCTTAATGAATCAGTCCAGCAACTAAGAGCATTACATACCTCACTATCCACGCGAGTGGACTACTTGGATGACAGAGGAAGGCAACGTAACCTAAAAATCCGAGGGGTAGCAGACTCGCTCCCCTTCGGAAGAAATTCCCCACTTCATAAGGCGTTTGGCAGCAACCATCTTACCTGCGAAATCCGCCAAACAATTCGTCTTCGACGTTGCATACCGCATCACAAAATCCTCACAAGCGCCCATCACGGCACCTGGAGATATAATCCTGTGCTGTCAAACCATTGCAGATAAGCAAAGGCTCCTCACGGCACCAAGAGAGAAAACCCCGCTCCACTTTGAAACACACAACATTACCCTTTTCCAAGACCTCAGCAGGCCCACTCTATTGTGGAGAAAATCGATGAAGCCCATAACTGCAGCTCTACGAACTGCAGGACTAGCCTACCGCTGGACTTACCCGAGATCCCTCACAGTATTTTGAGAGGGAAAGGCCTTGCGAGCAACAAGTCCCACAGAGGGACCGGTCTTCCTTCAGTCCCTGGGCATAACGGAAGCAACCCCATCAACGAGCCCCAATCACCAATGGGACGTAACGGCAATCACTCCCTTTGTGCCAAGGAACGATCGGGACTCACTGACTTAAGTACCTAAAGTCTGGAAAAGAACCAACTGTTTCTGTTTTAGTTTTATCTTATGCTTTTATACATTACCTAGGTTTGACCTTGTTACCTACACATGCATACCTATGCCTAGATACAACTGGTCACCATACAACCGCCACACGGCGGTCCACCAAGTGCTGCTATAGCGACACAAACACACCCTCAATAGATAGATAGCTCTCAACGCTCTAAAAGATTATATATATAGGGGTTTTAAAGCTCACAATATCCTCCCCCCCATAGCCTCATGGGTTAGAGGCCACACAACACCCGGGAGACACACTAATGCCACGGACACATAGACTCATGTTTCCTAGCCTACACGAAGAAAAAGACGGACACTTCGACTATCCACCACCAAGCTCACCACCAAAATAATAAAAGTTATTATTTTTTCCAGCTAGCACAGTCATCTGCATTTGTGAGTATACTCTTTTTTTGCACCAACACATTAATTATTTAGTTGTAACACTGTTTTTAATTGCTTTCATCACTTATGTTTGTATACTCACTATGCTCTTACTAGTATCTAACACTTTTTTATTTTTAACACTATTACTATGTATTTGCCCCCCCCACATTTTAGTGTAGGACCCACCAATAATGGGGTACTTTGAAAGTAGTGGTGGGCTTAACAACATATGGCCATATGGTGGAACCAAATCCCCATATTTATACTTAGTTAGGCATTTTAGTAGCCTTCTTTGTTTCTTGTATTTTTTTGTAGTCTGAGTGCGCCACAACTATTTATTCTCTCATTCATGAAGTTTTGGTCACAGCGGCAGCACCTTTCATACAAAATTTGGTCTCGGGAGTGCCCCCTATCCTTTCTCTACTTACTAGCTCTTTGTCTAAAACAATTTTTACTCTACCCAAAAAACCTATATTCTCCTGGTCATTTTCATGGTACACAATATTTACAATTATATATAAAATATGGAAACATACTTTATTGCTAGAAAATGTTTAGATTTTGGTGGAAGAAAAACAAAATGTGCAAAGATTAAATCCCTCTCCTCTGCTGTGAATAAGTTCTCGGGGGACACAGCTCTATGATGACAACTGATGGACAGGAAAAGTGGGAGAATCTTGAAAAGGTGGTTGTTCTGCTTTCCATCAGATCTCCTACAGCTCATTCCCTGTAGTTGCCATTATTTCCACTCCAACAAACTCGTCTCTCTGCATTCTGACGCCAATTTGCTTGTACCATATCATCATTTCTATGGACGATATCTCTGCTGGGAAAAGTGTTGAATCATGCTGGAGAGTGTTAAAAGGCAGGAATAACCAAAAGCAACATGTCATGGCAACAATAGCATGTTAAAGTACTGAAGTAATATTAAAGGAACACTACAGTCACCAGGGCAACTACAGCTTCTTGTATTTGTGCTGGTAAGTATAATCAGTCCCTTCAGGTTTTTTTGCAGTAAACATTGTCTTTTCAGAGAAAAGGCAGTGTTTACATTACAGCCTATGGATACCTCTACTGGTCACTTCTCAAATGGCTAATAGTGGGGCTTCCTGGGGCAGTACTGTACACTGTGCAGCACTGACATTCAGAAACTGCATGGAGACACTGAAACTTCCTCACAGAGATGCATTGATTCAATGCATCTCTTTGAGGAGATGCTGATACGCTAGGGTGGTGTTTGGCTTCATCCCCTGCCCCACCTCCTTGGCAATCTCAGCCAATCCAATGCTTTCTTATGGGAAAGCATTGTGATTGGCTCAAATCATCACTTCTGATTATGTCAACCAAGAAGGCAGATCAGGGACAGAGCCAGTACCAGCAGACAGAAATAAAAGTAAGATTACAATATTTAGGTGTCAAGGGGTGGACAGGGGGGCTATATAGTTTAGGCTAGATGATTGTGTACCTGACCCTATAGTATTCCTTTAATATAACTGCTTCTAAAGTAATTAAAGAGGCAGTGAACTGTAGTGGATATGGTGCCAGGAGTCCCTTAATGCCATCCCATTATTAAAGTCAAACTATTTTCAAATGATTTAACACTTAGCTTGTTAAGCCTGTGAGTCCAGCCCCTCTTTCCAGATATGGCTAAAGTAGAAGATTTATTTTTCAATATCAATTCTATCCAACTTAGCATCAATTGGTTGTGGAGTGCCAATTGATACTCCTAGCTAATGAATCATGTCAAGAGACTGACAGAATTGATATCACTAAAGTGGAAGTTGTACCTTCTGCTTTAGCGATATCTTTGAAGAAAGGGTTGGACCATGGACACCCAGGGGACCCGGGTAAGTGAAAAACTGTTTCATACTTAAAGTGGGGTGGCATAGTGGGACTTCTATGCCCATAACCATTATGGTGGGCTGTAATAGTTATACAGCATAAAATGCCGCTTTAAGATATTTGTTGCTTGGTGGAGGGACCTCATTTTCATCTCGTGTTTTTTTGTTTTTTTTTAACTCGACACTGAATTGTAGTGTTTTTTTTTTATAGTCTTTTTATTGGGTTTATCACCATAAATCTTTTCCAAAAAAGTACATAAAAACATTCATACACAATATCTATAAATAATATTCATACACATAGACACAAAGACTTCCCCCCCTCCCTCACGAGAGCTCATCATACTTCCAATTTCTAGTTACTTTTTGCAGATGGTAATCTCATTACCTTTACATTTGTATTAGTTTTTCTTCCCAAGTTGACCATAGGCTCAAATTATCATCCAGGATCCTGCAGTGATCCTTTTCCATCTTAATTTGATAGATCATCTGTATTATTATCAACTTTATATTGAAGACGGTGTTTCCCTTCCAATTTCTAGCTATTATTATTTTACATGCTATTAAGCAATGAATAGTTAAAAATTGATTTATTTTGTTTAATTTTGGCCATTGATAATGTAATAGCATTGTTTCTGGTTTTAGAGGTATTTCGACACCACAAAGTGTGTGGATGATAAGTTGAGCCCACTGCCAAACAGCAGTCACTTGTCTACAGGACCACCACATATGAATGTAGTCTCCTTTTTCCTCTCTGCACCTCCAGCATTTCACATCCTTGAATGAATCAAATTTAGCTATTTTAGTTGGAGTCATATACCATTTATTAACTAACTTAAAGTGTGTTTCTATTAATATAAAGGAGTGGACAAATTTACTGATTTTTTGTATATTATGTAACCATTCATTTACTTCTATATTTATTTTTAGTTCCATGTTCCATTTTTTTATAGCATTGGGGAGGGCTAAGTCCTCCTTTTGTTCCAACATTCTAACACACCTAGAGAACATTTGCTTTTTTTTATTCTGATGTAACATTGGTTTTAAAATTTCATACATCTTACCATCTTTTACTATCTCAGCTTTCTCCAGAAAGTGTTTTACTCTAAGATAGGTATATACTTCATTTACAGGAACCTTAAACTCTTCTATCAATATTTTATATGGTTTAATTTTGCCCTCCTTAATCAGTTCTTTTATTGTATTTATTCCCTTTTCCTTCCATGTTTTTAAGGAGATGTTCTCTATACTTGCTTCTATTATGTCTATTGTTTGGAAATCAAATATTTTATTGGTTAAATCAATTTTCTTCCTTATCTTTTGCCAGACTGGAATAATCTGGTCTAGAATATATGATCTAAAGAATTTTTTTTTTTTTATTCTTCCAGACTAGGCTTAGGGAGTCGCTTAATTGACTTGATTCTATTTCTGACCACCACCATATTTCCTCTTTATTTTGATTAATCTGGGTAGTCATGGCATGCATTATGATCCCTGCTTCATAATATTTTCTTATGTTTGGATATCCCAAACCTCCCTTCTTTAGTCCTTTTGATAATATTCCATTTTTAATTCTGGGTTTCTTTCCTTGCCATACGAAACTAGAAAAGGAAGTATTGACCATTGTCAGCCATTCATTCGGGATGCTTAAAGGAATCATTCTAAAAATGTAAATCCATTTTGGTAGAACGTATGATTTCAAGATGTTAATTCTTCCTCCCCAAGATACTTCTATTTTTCTCCATTCTTTCAAATTCTTATTAGTTTCTTTTAAGAGGTCCATAAAGTTTGTTCGCATAATATTTTTTGGATTTTTACATATTTTTATTCCTAAATATGAAAACGTTTTAGCTTTTATAAAGTTATAGGTTTTTTGGTAAAGATCTATTTCTTGACTTGATATATTATTGTATATAGCTATTGATTTTGTTTTATTCAATTTGTAATTTGATACTGAACTATACATTTCAATTTCCGCCATTGCGTTTGCTATTGATGTTGACGGGTTATTTAGAAAAAGAATGGTGTCATCAGCATAAAGGGAAATTTTCAATTCTCTCTGTCCTACTGTATATCCCTTGATGTTTTCGTTGTTTCTAATTCTATTAGCTAATACTTCTATTGTCAATATAAACAATAGGGGAGACAGTGGACAGCCTTGTCTGGTTCCGTTGTTCAGTTTGAACCAGTCTGCGCATATGCCCGGGCCAATTGTTCTCGCCATTGGATCTTTATATAGCGCCAAAATTGCGTCAAACAGCCATCCCTGTATGCCCATTTCTTCTAAGGTAAGCTTCATAAAGTCCCAGCTGACCCTGTCAAAGGCTTTCTCGGCATCTAAAGACAGGATCAGCATGGGACTTTTTTTACGCTTTGATGTATCTAATGCATCTATCAGACGTCTGATGTTATTGCTTGACATTCTGTCTGGGACAAAACCTGTTTGGTCAGGATGAATGATTTGATTTATTATTTCTTTTAATCTACTGGCCAAAATAGAAGAGAATATCTTTACATCTACATTTATTAATGATATTGGCCGATAGCTCTGTACTTTTGTTGGGTCTTTCCCTGGTTTCAATATAGGTAGAATGTTTGCTTTGAGCATTTCTTCTGGGAATCTGCCCTTTTTAACTGCAGTATTAAAGGTGTTTTTTAAATGACCTATCAGTTGTGATTTCATTACTTTATAAAATTTGTTTCCAAATCCATCTGGGCCTGGGGTTTTGTAGATTTCTAATCTATCTATTATTATATTGATCTCTTCTTCTGTAATTTCTTTATTTAACTTTTTTACTTGTATTTCTGTTATTTTATTCAATTTTGCTGTTTTAATATATCTTTTTATTTTTTCTGAAGAAGTGATTGTTGATTGACTATATAAGTTGGCATAATACTCATTGAATGCTTTCCCTATGTGTTCTGGAAGAAGGGAGATGATATCATTAGTTATTATTTTGTCAACCTTATTTGATGTATTTTTTTTTTTTCAACATATTCGACATGATTTTGTCTGCTCTATTGGATTTATGATAATATTTAATTTTAAGTTTATGCATATTTATTTTAATTTTTTCATAAATTTTTTTCCTGTATCTCGGATTTAATCTTCTCTATTTTTAGTTGATTCTCCTTTCTTGGTTTTACATTGTTTATTTTATTTAAATTATATAATTCAATGTAGAGATCTTGTACATTTACACCTTTTTTTTTCCTCTTTAATTTATTGAGCATTATGCAATGTCCCCTTATTACTGCCTTAAATGAGCACCATAAAGTATCGTTCTCCACTTGTCCGTTATTATTTTCTTCAAAATAGCAAGTAGTCATTTTATCTATATAGTCTTTATATTCTTTTTCTGCCAGTATTGATTCATCTAACCTCCAGGTTGTATACTTACAGCACTTAGATCTATTGCTTTTTAATTCCAGGCACACGCTATTGTGGTCTGACCATATTACTGTTTTATTTTCTATTTTATGTATTCTTTCTATCAGTTTTAAATTCCCAAAAATAAGATCTATTCTAGAATACGCAGGGCCGTCTTTAGCGCGGGGCAAACGGGGCAGCTGCCCCGGGCCCAGTTGCTCCTGGGGGGCCCAGAGCAGCTGCTCCGTGGGCCCCGCGATTTGGGCAGCCCCCCTTGGACCCGGTGGTGCGGCTGCACAGAGCCGCACCATCCCGCATGCTAAAGAGGGCCCCCGGGTGGCCCATGCACTAAGGGCCACCCGGTGGACATGTGTCAGCAGGGGCCCGGTCGGGCGCTGTTACGCTTACAGCGCGACCAGGCCCCTTCCTGTTCGTCAGCCAGCTGGGAGGAAGTGAGTGCCGCGCGTCACTTCCTCCCACCGGAGATCAGAGCCGCACAGGAGGAGAAAGGCAGGGAGGAGGGGAGTTTAAGAGGAGAACTCCCAACTGCCTCAGCCTGCCACTGTTCCCCAGGGAAACCACCCTCCAGAAAAGGTAAGGGTGGTTGGAGGGTGGCTAAATGTATGTCAGTATGTTTGTGTGTGTATGTCTGTCTGTGTTTCAGTGTATCTGTGTGTGTATATCAGTATGCCTGTGTGTGTCATTATGTCTGTGTGTGTGTCAATACTTCTGTCAGTGTGTGTGTGTGTGTGAATACTTCTGTCAGTGTGTGTGTCAATATGTCTGTGTGTGTGTGTCAGTATGTCTGTGTGTGTGTGTGTCAGTATGTCTGTGTCTGTGTGTGTGTGTCAGTATTTCTGTGTGTGTGTCAGTATGTCTGTCTGTGTGTGTGTGTCAGTATGTCTGTCTGTGTGTGTGTCAGTATGCCTGTGTGTGTCAGCATGCCTGTGTGTGTCAGCATGCCTGTGTGTGTGTGTGTCAATACTTCTGTCAGTGTGTGTCAGCATGTCTGTGTGTGTGTGTGTCAGCATTTCTGTCTGTGTGTGTGTCAGTATGTCTGTGTGTGTGTCAGTATGTCTGTGTGTGTGTCAGTATGTCTGTGTGTGTGTCAGTATGTCTGCGTGTGTGTGTCAGTATTTCTGTCAGTGTATGTGTCTGTGTATGTGTGTGTGTTAGTATGTCTGTCTGTGTGTGTCAGTATGTCTGTGTGTATGTCAGTATGCCTGTGTGTGTCACTGTGTCTGTGTGTATGTCAGTATGCGTGTGTGTATCAGCATGTCTGTGTGTGTGTCAATAAGTCTATCAGTGTATGTGTCTGTGTGTGTATGTATGTGCGTCTGTGTGTGTGTGTGTGTGTCAGTATGTCTGAATGTGTGTCAATATGTCTGCCAGTATGTGTATGTGTGTGTCAGTATGTATCTGTGAATGTTTTAATATGTCTGTGTGTGTGTATGTGTCAATATGTCAGTGTGATTGGGGGTTGGGCGTAATTGGGGGGTTGGTGGATTGAGAGGGTCGCAGGGCCGAGGGGGCCCAACAAAATTCTTTGCCCAGGGTCCTATTCATATTAAAGACGGCCCTGAGAATACGAATCGTGGGGCCAGGAATAAAATGTAAACTCTTTTACTGTGGGATTGTTAAGTCTCCATATATCAAATAGACCTTCTCTTTTTATCACATTACTAAAGTTCCTTGCGTTTTTTAATACTTGTTTATCCCAATTATTATTTTTTTTTCCAGAGAACTTGTCTAATGATGGATCTTGTATACTATTAAAGTCTCCTGCATATATCTTTATTCCCACTGCTACTTTTTCAACCTTATTTAATATTTTTCTCAATAGGCATACGGGATTTGTATTAGGCAAGTATACATTGATTAGGGTGAAAAGTTCATCTTCTATTGTGACTACTAAAATAATATATCTCCCCTCCAAGTCTGTTTCCATGTATTTTATGTTTATTTTTAGATCTTTTGCAAAAAATATTGCTACTCCTCCTTTTTTTCCCTCCTCTCTAGAGGAACAAATTTTTAAGGGGAAGGACCTGCTATTCCATCGTTTTTCATCCTGTTTACGCCAGTGTGTCTCTTGGATCATGGCAATTTGAACCTGTTCTTTTTTTAAGTAATCTTGGAAAGCTTGTCTTTTTTGGGGGATATTTAAACCTTGAATATTTAACGTAATTATTTTAACCATTTTCCGAAGATTTTTTTGTTTTAATTAACCTACTGAGCTCTCGTGAACAATACAATACAATACAAACACTTGACAAACACTTGACATTACAATACATAACTAAAATATCTACAAGTATCTTCAGCACTTGGAGTATATTTCCACTCATTCCAAGACTCTAAAAAGAGTCAAAAAACACTTTTCTAAGTGGATCTTACTATCCACTAATAACCTTTTCCAGGTTACAGCAGGGGAGGCTGTTTCTCGGGTTTGGAGGAACCCACCTGAGACTTTTCATTTTCCCTTTTCCTCTCTCTTCTCAACACTCATCACTCCCTCTCTTCCTTCTACTCTCTAAAGTATTTACTTTTACTCTGCTTTTTTCCTTGATGAGAGGGATAAGGGGTCAAAAGAGGGTGAGGGAGAGAAAAAAAAAAAAAAAAAAAAAAAAAAAATACTCTGGAGATTATCTTACTTTTTCTTATTAGGTTATTTTCTATTTCCCCCTTTTACCTTATTTTCCTACTAATCTGGAAAAACTCATCTCTTTGTTTCTTTTAGTCGTTTAGACCCTTTTAATTTTTCGCTGTTGTTCTTATAGCTTTTAAACAAAACGACACTTCTATATTGCTATACTTCCCTTCTATTCCCAATCCCCTCTCCTTCCCTCTCCTATATACATTTAATTTTCACACCTCTCATTCTCTTTTTTTTCCCCTTTTTTTTTCCCTCTCCTCTCCACCTTATATTGTGTTTCAGTACTCTTTTAATTGGTACACCTCTTTTGTGATTTGAAGTGCCTTGAGTATTTTAATTATTTCTAATTGTTATTATGCAGATTATATATCTAAGTGTTCCATTTCCTCTTCATTGACTTTAATGTTTCCCATTTAATATCGTGTGAGTTACTTTGCCTAAATCTTAATTTAGAGAAAAAAAAAAAAAAAGTGGCCATTTATAATTTCTCTTCCCTTTACTTTTCCCTCCCTTCGCTTTTCCCTTTTAACTGTGGATTCCATCTTATTCTATCTCTGTGTATATCACAATATTTCTATCATTCATTTTATTTCTTTCTGTCAGTGTGCAAGTTGTGTTTCTGAGTGCGCCATTCTTCTTAAATTTTAATATATCCTACTTAATATCATGTGCTTTTCCCCACTTAAAAAAAAAAAAAAAAAAAAAAAAAAAAAGGAGAGGTTTAAGTCCAGAAGTTTTTTTTTTTTTTCTTTTCTTCCCCTTTTTCTTCTAGTTGCTTTCTTCCTGTTTTTTTTTAACTCGACACTGAATTGTAGTGTATTGAAAATTTAATTATTAAAATGAAGCAAAAAAAGCTGAGCTGTGATATCCAAATGAGCAATTTTGGCTTGAATTTTGTAGTTCACTTTTAACTTTACCATATTTCAGTCTTTCGTGAATAAACATTATTATAATGGAAAGTGGAATGTATAAGTCCCAGATGTCTGTGATTGATATAATGTGCATTACAATGAATGTTCATAAATTTGTTTTGTACTTGTAAAATCTGTTGCTAATGTCAAATTCTCTATCTGGTTTTATTCTGTAATACATACGTTTGTGTAAAGTTTGACAGTTTTATTCGCTTTCCTTTATATTGATATATGCTTATTGATATTCTGCACATTTTAAATCATAGTTTTAAGCCAAATATGATGTCCAGTAGAACAAAGTCATTAATTATCTCTATATACAGGGAACAAATATGAGCTTTTTCTCTGATTAAGTGATTGCTATTTTTTCTGTGGATAGTAAAATTATTCAGCATTGAAAATTAACTGTAATTTAAAAAAATGTCATAAATGCTCCAATTATTCACATGCAATCAGATGTGTTGGCAAGCCACGGCTTGCTTTTACAAGCAAAACTTCATTATTGAAAAGATCAGTCCAGCATTATGCAGGAAAAAAAGGCCATATAGACCATTAGTTCTATATAGTGGGTCTCTATTAAACACATTTGTTTCTTTATCGAGTTGTGCATTCAGTCTCAGCCAAATTACAATTTGCCCAAATATTTGCTGGTCAGAGGATCATTTGAATTCCATATCTTAAAAACATCATATGTACGTATAACAGATTAAACAAATTGCGCAATGGACGAGCATGTTTAATTGATTAATGATTTGGCATTTCATTAAATGGTACCAAAAGCCACCCAGCCAAATGAAAGAAGAATATACATATACACATATGAATATGAATAAATATCAATTAGAATTATTAGTTTAAGATTTCCTTTTTCTACAACC
Organism: Pelobates fuscus; assembly: GCF_036172605.1. Taxonomy (NCBI): domain Eukaryota; kingdom Metazoa; phylum Chordata; class Amphibia; order Anura; family Pelobatidae; genus Pelobates; species Pelobates fuscus. Next base: position 27,863,896 of record NC_086328.1, read on the forward strand.
TATCCAGCAACTTCCAGTGACACCTAAACCAACTTTATTTGGGAGATAGATACCCTGGTTTAATAGATCCTAGTTATCTTACTAGTGCCAGTATGAAACAACATCTGAAAAGACACCACAAGCCTGTATAACAGAGCAAAGAACCGAAACAAGAAAATACTTTGCTCTGCACTGGAGATGACCAGAAAAGCTAAACTGCAAGGAAAAGGGAAAACATGGTGTGGTTTGTAAAATCCAGATGAGACATTAGCAGCAGGTCCTTTAAGTCCTGCAAACTATAAGATAGGGACTCCATGGATTGGATTCCTTGTTCCAGCACATCCCACATATGCTCAATCACATTGAGATCTGGGGAATTCTGAGGCCAAGGCAACACTTTGAACATTTTGTCATGTTATACAAACCATTTCTAAACAGGTTTTGCAGTGTGGCATGGTGAATTATTCTTCTGAAAAGGCCATTGTCATCAAGAAGCACCAGTGCCCTGCATTAATGTCTATGTAGGTGGTACGTGTCAGGGTTTTAGTCACATGAATGTCAGGACCCAAGGTTTCCCAGCAGATTTTTGCCCAGAGCATAACACTGTCTCCACT